>NC_138968.1:38755000-39057500 GCF_055761805.1 Camellia sinensis
ATTGGCGGATTGGAGAAAATCAATCCGCATCCGTCCGCTAGATTGACGGATTGGAGAAAATCAATCCGCATCCGTCCGTCAATCTAGCGGATGTGAATTGAGCGAATTAACAGATTAGCTGATGGATACAAATCGATTTGACGGTTTAAAATTTTATAAACTTGACATAATTCAACTTTTACACTTCTTAAAAAAAAATTACAGTTAAAGACTTAAAAAAATATTACAATCACTGCATGTATCCCTCTGTATTGTTACACCTATATTTGTTTTTAAAAAACAAAAACCAACATATATCATTTTTTTTATTTATTATTTTTAGAGTTAGATTTAAAAATCAAAATATATAGATAAATAATACACTTATTTTTTTCAATAGAATATTTAAATTTTTTTTCAATTGAAAACACAAATAGAATATCTAAACAAATTAAAAATACAAAATTTTACAAATTACTAATGGTGCTCGTAGCTTGGCAGTTCGGTTGCAACTAAAGGAACCTCAAATCCGTCATCCGTCCAAAACTAGGCGGATTGAAAAAAATCAATCTGCAACCATCCGCTCGTCATCACGCATCCATCCAAAATGCAACAGATCAAATTGGTTCAATCGATTTAGGCGGATCAATATATCCGCTGCTCACCCCTAGGTGCAATAACAATTCCTACAATGATATCCCATCCCAGAACAGTCTGTGCCTGCAATCGCTTAAACGTCTGGTAATCAGCTTTCAATCGCTAGTATTTTGTTGCACCTGCTTTGCTGTATACCGAAATCTATACAAATTGTGCAATTGATTTGCAAAATGATTCCAAGCCTAATTGTCTACACAGTAGTACAGCCTGTTATTTGATTTTTTTTAACCTCTTCTCTCAACATGTTTACTAATTTCATTTCAATTCTAGGAGTCCACATTTTTGTATCCTGATTGTCATCTGAATTGTTTCCATCCATCTATAAACATACAATTTATATTTAAACACTCTGGAGTGGATATAAAAAAAATAACAGAGCAAAAACCAATTATAATTATTTATGTACAAAGCAAAATTAATATTTATTTGAACTTGGTAAATAATGTTATAAAAAGCAGATGGTTTGAAGGGCAACATAGAGAAAAATTAAAACCACATAACATTAAAGTTTACTTCAACTTGTTAAATAATGTTAGGAGAAACAGATGATTTGAAGGGCAACATAGAGACAAAATAAAAATCACATAACATTAATGTTTATTACAACTGTAGGAAAGGCAGATGATTTAAAAGCCAAAGACAATAAAAATCACATCACATTGTCTATAAAAAATTTGTGAAGTAAGTTTACACAGTAAAAAAATAACCACAAATAAACAAAAGAAGAAGACCACAAGAAGAAATAAGCAGAAGAAGAAGAAGAGCAGAATAAAAGGATAAACAGGGAGGTCGACCAGGTGGATAACCCGAGGAACGACAGGCCAAATAACCCAAGGGACGACCAGCTTAGCTTCAACCGTTTAAAGAGTTCAAACAGATCAGAAATTATCTCTATACTCTTTTGGACTTCTCAGAAACCATTTCAAAACTCATTTGTACATAACAAATGATTGAAAGATATACGTACCAAATTAGTAAGAGTTGAATAGTTATCACCGGTGATGGAGTGAGTACAGTGACTGAATGTGCAACTCTTTGATAATCGTCTGATTTGACAATAAGTTTGATAAATTTGACCTGAGAAAAAAAAATTGAGAATAAAATTAGGAATGATTCAAAAAATTAGTGACCTGTAAAAAAACATTTAAAATAAATTTGTGATTTATTGACCTCGGTGTCATCGTTGTTTGGTTGCCCGTAGAATAAATCTTCCACAACGCATAAATTGTAACTCACTTGATTTGTGAGAGATGGCATGAATAGGGAGGAGTTCACAAATATAATTTATAATATACTCTAAGTTCTCTAAGAACACTACCCGTGACGAATATTCAGTCCTGATCTTTGAAAGAGAGAAAGACGAATAGATCAGTTCACCTACATATTTTTTTTTGCACGTGAAACTTCTTACATATGACGAACATGAAAGTTTTTCAAAAAGAAAGAGGAAGAAGGCTAAAGATGTTGAAAATAGAAAAATGTAAAACAATGCTGCCAAATGAGTTTTCAAATTATATTTTGAATGATATATAATAGAATTCTATTTTGAAAGTCATCCAGACTTAAAGTGGGAGTGGTAAGATAGAAATATAATTTGAAAACGCATCTAAACAAAACTTTAAATTTTCTATCAAATCTCTCACATAGATATAAAATTCAAACACATGTGAATTTGTATGAATCTCACGTCCATGTAAGAAATTTAATAAAAATTTTCAAAATTTATTTTAAATGAATAACATTTTTCCTAATATAATACAAGTTAAAGTCAAACTACTATCTTTCACACAAACATGTATTAATTATCTCATAAGATAGTCAAATCAATTGCAAATGCAAACAATAATAGTGAACACAAGGATCATATATATATATATATATAGATAAATTACAAATACACCTTCTAAAATTTATTTAAAATATGAATTGTTTCTTATGAATTGAAAAATTACAAATAATTTCTGTCAAAATTTTTTACTTTATAGAATTAATTAAAAAAATAAAATTTCAAACTATTCATCTATACAATAATAAAATTATCTAAACTATTAATTGAAATAAAATTTTAACAATATTAAAAATTATTAATTAATTTGATAATTTACTAATAAAAGAACATATTTATTACAAAATTAAAAATCTTAAAAAATATAATATAATTTCTAAAATTACATAAAATAATTTATAATTTAAATAAATCTCAAAATGTATATTCATAATTTAACCTTTTTTATTTTTTTAAATATATCTTATTTAAATATATCTAAATAATAAAATATTTATAAAAAAAATTTAAAAAATTAATAAATATAAAAAAATATATATATTAAATTTTCATAATTTTTATTTTATTTTTAATATTTAATAAAAAAATTAATAAAATTTTTTTAAAAAAAATTCACAAATATTATATTTTTTAAATATATTTATATTAAATAAGTCTCAATATTAATAAAAAAATTATTTAAAATATTAAAAAATTCATTAAAAACAAAAAAAAAAATTCTGAAAAATATTTTTGAAAACTTTCTTGAAAAACAAAACCAAAACCAAAAAAGTTATATATTAGTGAAGCTCACGTCATCAGAAAAATGGTATTCTCACCCACAACGTCAAAAAGCTGTGTCCAATGGTGTCCTAAGATTTTTCCATTCTTCATCACTTGATTATAGCTTGCTAAGGATATGAAAAAATCGAACTAAGAAATACATATAATACTTCATAAACAAAAGCAACATTTACAAATCAAAGGCAAAGCTTCATGTCAATAATGCCAAAAACTATTTGTCATCCTCATTCACACAACCCACAACATGGACACTACAATGGCATTTTTGCACAAGAATTCAAATGCAAAAGTGCCTACAAGCAACTTAGCAATACAAAATTAAGAAATCCCATCATTCTTTATCCTTGATCACTTGCTTCAAACTGAATTACATCTGTATCTAATTTTTAAAACAACAATGCTAGGTAGCTCAAATTTTTGTGGTTCAAATGGCTCAAATCTGTCAAAACGACGTCGTTTTGACAGATTTTGAGTGTAAAACGACGTCGTTTTGACAGATTTGAGCCATTTGAGCCGCAAAAATTTGAGTTACCAAACATTTTCCTTTTTAAAATGAAGCCATTGCAATTTGTATAAATACTATTTAAAAGGGTTCCACTTCAGGAATTAATTTACAGAATATACTGACAAAACATGGAAAAATTAATTGTAATTACTTATTAACAAAACAATTGCTAATTGCTAAAAGAGACAAATATTCAAGGTAAAGTTCTGTTAACAAATGGGGTAAAATGATGAGAAAATAAAATCATGATAATAATTACTATTATAAAACCCAATCTTCAAAAAAATCTATGAAAAGCATCATGAATTTGAAAAATCCATAAAATAAGATTCAGAAGCAAAGGTTAGCATCACATGACAGATAATGCCTCAGATCAAGTGTTGGATTTATTTCAATGTTGCTTCATCCTGATCCACATTACAATCAGCACAGTAACAAATAAAATTAAGAAAATATGCAATCTTTTGGGGTCAAAGATCAGAATAACCACAAAAAAAAAAAAAAAAAAAAAAAACAATCAGCACATAAACAGAGAAATCAGAATAAACACAATCTTCTTTGGAACAAAACTAATGCAAACTAAGACTCTGTTTGAATGAAAATATTTCAAGTTAAGGAACTATTATAGGTGGATTGAGAAGAGAAAATATAAGTACTTTATTTTTAAAAAATTATCAAACTAGAACCCTAAAGCACAAAACATTTTAAATAACTAACTTTTACATATTTCATGCCCCATAAACAAAGTTCTCAAGATCAAAATTTTAACTATCCAAGTCCTTCCATTTTACAGCCAAATTTCCTTACAAGATCTGAACAAACCCAAAAAACAGAACACACATACACATTACAATCAACACAACAACAAATAAAATTCAGTAAAAATACAATCTTTTTTGGGGACATAAAAGCCTAAGAAGACAAAGAAGAAGCAAAATTTAAACTTGGGAAAAGAGACTACTCAGTGGTGGCATAAGTAAGTTATAGGTTCGATTCTGCCAGCATTTTTCCTCAACTTTCCAGTTCAGAAGAGGGAGCTTATTTATCCTCATCGCAACCTCATCTTCCCAAATCAAACGGAAAAAACAAAATTGACAATCTAATCAGAAATAAAATTCATATATACATAGACACAGCTATAAATTTAAACATATATATATATAGACATATAGAGAGAGAAAGATAGAGAATCGCTCAGTTCAGCGGGGTTGTCGACACGCAAATTTCTCTAGAAAGAGAAACCTGCATTCCGGTCTGTTGAGCTTGAATTTCATGGAGTCATCACTGCGATCTCTATCAAAATTTCAACTTCAAAATACAATAAAAATTATAAGCAAGAAGAGGACGAGGAAGAAGATGAGAAACCCTAGAAAACCTTTGTGATGGAACTTCAAACTGCTTAAACTTGTGGTGAGACTAGATTGAGAGTTGCTATGTATTTATAGGGGCTAAGCTAGGGTTTTTCATCGTGAACCTCCTCCTTTGGGCTTGTTTGGGAAGGGAGTTGTTTGTATCACGGTTAGGTGTAAAAGCTTTTCCTACACCTGATCAAGATGTTATCAAACCTAATTTAGTAGAAAAAGGTGCTATTCACCCGAGTTTGACAAATGGATCGGTTTTTTGGATTTTGTACGCAATTTTTTTTATTTAAAAATCAACTGCTTTATCGATACAATTTTATATTTTATTCTAATTTTGATAATTTAACCCATCTTACGTCTATAATTTATCTGACCCTATCAATTTTCTTCCAAACCTATTTTAACAAAATTGGATTGGAAAAAATACAATTAGATTTGGTAATTTTGCCACTCCTATGTTTAAGTTTTAGATTTGTAACCCATTTTGACCAATTCAACCTGAGTCACTCTATTGGCATCCTAATTTAATGAAAATATTTTATTACTATTATATCTTGAAATTTAATTTTTTTATTAAGTTTAATTTTCAATTTTGTAGCAAAGTTTGACCAATTTAACCTGGATGGCTCTATTTGCATCTCAAAAGATTGGTTGAACATTCTAATTTAATGAAATTTTTTTTATTATTATTATATCTCAATTCAAAATGGTCAAAAACTAATTGATATTAAAAAAAAAAGTGCAATCTATAGTATTTTCAAATTAATCATTCTTTTATTATATTTCCTATTCAAGTCAGCAATGGATAATACAGAGTACGCATCTAAGGCTCTGTTTGGTTGCGTTTTTAAATTACATTTCAACACTATCATTCACGCATCACGTTTGGATACCACTTTCAAAATACAATTCCACCATATAATTCAAATTACAATTTGAAAACCCGTTTGGCAGCCTTGTGATTCATTTCTCCACTTTCAACGTTTCAGCCTCCTTCCTCTTCCTTTCTGAAAGGCTTCCATGTCCATCGTCTCTCTGAAAAGTTTCACGTGAACTGATCTACCCATCTTTCTTTCTCTGCGTCAAAGATCATGACAACCCAATTCGTCATGGGTAGTATTCACAGAGAACTTAGACCATTTTATAAATGATGAATCCTGTGAACCCACTCCCAACTCATACCATCTCTCACAAATCGAGCGACTTACAATTTGTGCGTTGTGGACGATTCCTTCTACGGGCAACCAAACAACGACAAGTGCGAGGTCAAATAACTCAGCAATTTATTTCACATATCTTATCGGTCACTAATTTGAAAAAATCATCCCTAATTTTATTCCAATTATTTATTTCTCTCAGGTCAAATTCATGAAACATATTGTTGAATCAGACGATTAGCAAAAAGTCGCTCATTCAGTCACTGTACGTACTCTATCACCGGCAATAACTATTCAACTCCCACTAATCTAGTAAATATATCCTTCATCTGTTATGTGCAAATGATTTTTGAGAAGTCAAAATCAGTTCTTAAATGATTTCTGAGAAGTCCAAACGAGTATACAAATAGTTTGAGATATGAAAAATGATCTGTTTGAACCGTTTGCACCTTTTGCCAAGCAAAATAGCTGAGTCGGTCGTACCCCGGGTCATCCGGCCGGTCGACCTCCCTCTACCCTTTATTTCTTCTTCTGCTAGTTCTTCTGTGTATTTCTTCCTTCTCTTCTCTTGGCCTTCTTCTTTTACTTAATTTTTAGTTATTTTTTTACTATTTAAATACAGACAATGTTATAACATTTTTAGGATTGTCTCTGTTTGTGCCTTCAAAAAATCAGTTATGTTTCTATAATCAGTTATGTGTTTTTATTTTCTCCCTTTTGCCCTTCAAATCTGTTTCTCCCTTTTGTCTCTGTTTCTCCTAACATTATTTAGCAACTTCAAGGAAACATTAATGCTATGTAGTTTTTTTTTTTTTTTTTTTATCTGTGTTGTCCTTCAAAACATCTGCTTTTGTTAACATTTTTAATAGAGCTGAAAATAAAGATTAGTTTTCATTCCTACATAAATAATTGTTTCTCTATTATTTTTTTATATCCACACCCAGAGTAGTTTGCTCTATTATTCTTTTATATTCACCCCAGAGTAGTTTAAATATAATTTGTATGTTTATAGATGGATGAAAACAATTCTGATGACAATCAAGATACCAAAATGTGGACTCCCATTATTGAAATGAAATTAATAAACATGTTGAGGGAGGAGGTTAAAAAAAATCAAACAACGGGCCGTACTACTTCATGGACAATTAGGCATTGGAATCATTATGCAAATTAGTTGCACAATCTGTATGGATTTCGATATACAGGAAAGCAGGTGCGACAAAAATACCAGCGATTGAAAGCTAATTACCAGACATTTAAGCGACTTCAGGCACAGACTGGTCTGGGATGTGATCCCATTATAGGCACTGTTGTTGTACCCGATGAATTTTGGGATAAGGTTTTTCATTAACCTGTACCATTTTCAATTTTTTCCTTCATATATCTCATGACACATACAGTATGCTTAATTCATTATTTTCAATTGTTGTAGGCTCCAAGAAATGTAAAGAAGTTTAGGACAAAAGGATTTGAGTATTTCCAAGAAATGACAGAAATTGTTGAAAATTGTTGTGCCATAGGGGCCTTGTCTCGTGCATCACACAAGGAGCCCTTGACTTAGATGAAGAAGATGAAATGCTAAATAAATTTTGGAACCCTGGTGTTGGTGGGAGTAATGCTGCTGAGGCCATTCATGTTGACTTATTCGGAGATGAGTACATGGATCCGAAGGGCAAAAGTCACAAGAGGGGCCCTACAAGCAGCCACACTGACAGTGGTCGTTCCAAAAAGTCATGGTCAAGTGGGTTCGATGATGTGTGCGCAGCTTTCACATCCTACGTATATGCAAAAGCAGAACATTCACGTGCACGAGAAAATGAGACAGAGGCCGTAAGTGCAGGTGGTGATGAGTATTCCCTTGATGCATGTCGAGATACATTGCTGGAGCTTGGGGACATACCACCGGTGCAGTATGTTAGGGCACTGACACTGTTTAAGAACAAAGAATAGCGAAGGTTTTTTATGCGTATTCCTACCCATATGCACTTAGCTATGATCTTCGCTTTGCAGTGAAGTGAGAAGTTGTGTTTTCATTGTGTTAGCGAATCTCCTTGCCAGTGTGCAAGATGATTTCATGATTCCTGCTTTGTTTTTTATCATTTTTTTTCATTGAATGAGATGCTCTTCCTTTTCTATTTTCGTATGTTTACTTTTATTGAACTTTTAAGTAGTTTCTGTTTTATTAAAAATATGTTGTCTTATTACAATATGACTACTTAGTAAACAAATTTTGGTGTCGTATGAATTTCAGTGTACGCTGGTAAATGACTAAAACCGACTATTCATGTAGCCACTTTTTAATTCAGTTTCACCAATAATGGTATGTGTTACGATTTGTCAAACATTATTTTATAATTATGCTTTTACTGTGATGTAGGCGAAACCATATGTCATCCAACACAGAAAATAATGCAATAGAGATCTCATCAGAGGAGGATGAGGTTATTGAAGATTTTATGGATTTTTTGATGATTGCTTTCATGCATTGCCATATCAACGTGTCAAGTAGTCGCCGACCGCAGCGAACTTGTCCATTCAAAGGTGATGATTACATTTTTAGCTTGTTGAATAGGCATCCAGAAACAATGATGGACATTATGCGAATGGATGCACAAACATTCATTTTATTGAAAGACACCTTACTTCAAAATGGCTTTATCGATACTGAACATATGCATATCAGTGTGAAGGAATTGCTTGGAATTTTTTTATACACTTTTGCATAAAATGATCGCCATCGACTATTGGCAGATAGATTTCAACACTCCACAGAAACAATTTGTCGGCACATAAAAATTGTTATGCGGGCATTATGCAAGCTTGCATCAACGGTTATCAAACCACGTAACCAAGATGAGATACCGGCAAAAATTTTAAATGACATGAGGTTTTTTCCCTGGTTCAAGGTATGAATTTATTGATTGTCCTGTAAGTTCTACATAACAAAAACGTTCGATATTTTTCTTTCTTCTTGTTATAAAAGTAATATGCAAGTTTGTTTCGCTTTTAATGTCAAACAAATATCTGTCAATTAGGATTGTTTCGGTGCTATCGATGGCACATTGGTGGATGCATGGGTCCCTGCTTCAAGACAAAATACATTCCGCGGTTGCAAATCTACGGTATCGCAAAATATACTCGCAGCTTACGACTTCGACATGTTGTTCACATTTATTAATTCTGGATGGGAAGGTAGCGCTCACGACAGTGCTATTTTAGTTGACTCTATTACAAGAGCTGATCTACAGTTCCCATACCCACCCAATGGTGAGTGTCTCGAAATAACATACGGTACACTTTTCGGAATTCTTTTTTCTACATCTGTTTGATAGAACAGTGTATTCATTATTTATATGTAGGCAAGTATTATTTAGTGGATGCTGGTTTCACGAACATGCCTGGATTTCTTGCCCCATTTCGTTCCCAACGGTATCACTTGCAAGAGTTTCATGGCCATCATTATTCAGGACCTAAGGAATTGTTTAACCATCGACATTTGTCATTACGCAATGTCATAGAAAGAACATTTGGTGTTCTGAAGAAGCGATTCCCAATATTGTTGTCCATGCCAAATTACAAGTCTACAAGACAAGGCCTTCTCGTGATTGCATGTTGTGTCGTGCACAATTGGATCCGTTTACATGCAGATATGGACCCATTGTTTATGGAAGTTGATAATGAAATGGCCACAGAAGCGGAAGCAGACGGGCTTGTCGGAGACCAAGCTAACTATGTTGACAAGTCATAACATGGGTTAACGTACCAATCGAACTTTAGGGATGCAATTGCTACAGCTATGTGGCAAAATCATGTTGGCCATGGATAGATTTGTGATGTCGACAAGGCAAGTGAATATCGTAGTGACTAATGTTTTTAAATGTATAATTATTTTACTAGTTTCAATCATTATCACACCTTTATTACATAACTTCGCCCACTTTATGTAAAAGTGCATTTAATGACTTCTTTTCTCTTTTTGTAGGATAACTAATACTGAGTACAAGGATTGGGCTAAATGGCAATGAAAGGAAAGGGAACACAAAGATCATGACATGGTCAATCAACAAAATGTTATTACGTTTATGAAGACACTTAAATATGTTGTTGTTAATATGTGTAATATGCAATTTTATACACTTTATTGAATTTGATGGTTGAATGATGCATGCAAAAGTTGTAGTTTATGATATTCATTCAGTTTATGATGTTCATTAACTTTTTATTAAAAAAAAATTGTTCGGCATGGATAGATGTGTTATTAATTTTAATAATGTTATTAGACATTCCGCGGTATACGACATTTTTTATTACTTTATTTTTTTCCTTTGTATTGAAATTTTGGCCTTACTATTTAATTTAAATGTCTTTTTATTAATTGTTGTCTTTGTTCATGTTATTAACATAATGGTTTTGTTAATAATTTTTATACCAAACACGTTTTTACTAATTTTTTTTTCCTTTTCATTAAAGAAAATATATAACTACTACTTTTGAACTTCTCTTATTTCACGGTAGCCGAATTTTTTTTATTAATTTGCTTTTTCATTTCAATAAAATAACGGTTTTGTTATCAAAAATTGTAATTTAAACATTAATTTGTAGACCACATATTTTTATTAATTTACTTTTACCATTTTTGAACAATTTGAAGGCTATGGGACAACGTTGGTAGAGTGACATTTTGGGAGATGTGTCCTTACTTTTTCGGGCATTGAATTGGAGGTGCTGTTCGGCCTGTAGGGACCCACCACGGGTACCTTTTGCTAATAAAAAACGTTCAATGTGTAGAACTCGTCGAGTACTATCTTCTTCTAAAAAAGCACGTTCATCGGATATGGATTGCTATCTCATCGGATTAGTTTGTTTTCAACCGTTAATTATAACACCATCCATTTTAGAAATTTTAACTGATTTGATCATATAATTACCGATATTTGATCAAAGTGAACTTTCAACTAAATATAGTATTTGACGATTTGTATACATTAAATAGTTCAGATTATTGAAACGTGACCCGTGATGACTCCCCATGGATCGAACAACACTAACTTACTAGTGCACGTAAATAGAAGCTCGTTTCAAAAAAAAGTGAATTCTGCATGCAATAAGTCAGACTTGTTTGAGAATTTGGTGTGTGCAACATTATTTTTTTAATATTTCTTATTTTTGAATAGTGCCGAATTATGTCACTCGTTTTAACTTTTGTGAGTAGTGATAAAACCATGCCTAATTGTTTTTTTCCTTTTCATTAAACAAAATGTATAATTATTAATTTGCCATTTTTTTATTATTTAATGTTAGGCTGGATTTTTTTTTCTTAACTTGTTTTTTTTCCTTTTTAATATTTCAAACAATTTTAAGGCTTTGTTATTAATTTACAATTGTAGGTTTTGAATTTTTTTTTTTCGTGTTAACATCATGGTTTTGTTATGTTCAGATATTATACCATGTAGGCAAGTTTTTATTAATTTTTATTTCCTTTTTATTAAAAAAAAGTATAATTATTAATTTTTAACTTGTTTTATTTCATTTCAGCCGATTATATTTGTTAATTTGTTTTTTGCAGTTTATTAACATAATGGTTTTGTTATTAATTAATTTTTTTTATTAATTCGTAAACATTTTATAATTTTCATTTTAATTTTCTCATTTTATTGAAATGAAGGATTCGATGGCACATTTATAAAATCATTTTTATTAATTTATGTACGAATTTTTTTTGCAATACATATAACTGAAAGATTGTTATAACATTGTTACTGGTTAATTTTACAATGCATTTTAAAAAATTGACTATTCATTACGTGAATACAAAAGATTACAATAAAATAACAAAATAAAACAACCATAACAAAATGAGAAAACAAAATAACCAAAACAAAATAAGAAAATAAAATGTAATCACAGCATGATATTGGTGTGAACCATTTAAATTGATTTTTCAACAAGTTAAGCATCATTGTCAGGTGGTGATGGAGGTGTAGGAAAATAGTGATGGTATACCTGAGTCACTCGATAGTCAATCTCATCAATGTGGTTCCTTGTCACTTCATCACGTCTCCTTGAGTCTAAACGAAACTCACCAAATTGTTGAATTAGTGAGTTCTGAGCGGTGCCAAATTCATCGAACCGAGTACCCAATTGTAGACACTCCATTTTTGACCGCCCTGAAGACTTGGGCGCTACTGATGGTTTACTTGGTGATGAAAGATATGCAGGGCAAAACTTCAATTTCTTCGACAAAAGGAGAGTCAAACCCGAACCTCACACCCCATTTTGGACCAAAGCTATTTTGAATGGTTTTTAGACTTTAAAACCCTCTCTTTCAAAATATTTTTTTGAAAAGAAGTTTCTACGATGTTCCGAGGCTCGCATTTTGTCAAATGTTGCGCTTTTCGGTAAGCTGAGCAAGGACAAAGTGGAAATGAATGAAAGAGAGTTGAAATCTTTGAAAAATATTTCAAAACACCTTTTTTATGGGTTTGGAGTTGAAGAAAAGAGGAGAAGAGGGAAGAAACCTAGTTGAGGAAGAAGTTGGGCATGAATCGCTAAGAGAGAGTCGAGCGGTCCTCGCTAAATCAGGCCTATCTATCTATACACTTGGATTTAGGATATGAGGCTACCACCGTTGGAAAGAATACTTCTGGGGCTTCATTTTACACTCAAGAATCTCCTAAAGCCAAGTTCGGATGGGGGAGATATGATTGGTTGAAGTTGGGCATCATTCCGGTTGGATCGAAACTGAGCAAGCTTCACTAAAAGAGGGATATCTCTTAGCACACATGGAATTTTGAGGTGAGGCTGCCAAATTTGGAAAGAAGACTTCTGGGGCTACAGTTTAGGCTCAAGAATGACCTGAAAAGAAGTCCAGATGAAGGAATTAGGCTTGCTTCAAGTCAGGGACTAGGACTGATTTTTTCCATCGGCCTCTATGGGACTTCATCGGCCACAATTGGACCTCATCGGCCATAGGTAGGCCAAAAGTGAACCTTATCAGCCAAAAATGATGGCCGGTTGACACCAAAGATAGCCGATCAGCCAAAAGTGTCCAGAAAGCCCAGAATTGGCAAATATTTCTCCTCTAGCTGTTGTGCACTGCATCAGATATTTCCAATTGAGATATTTCGACCAAAAGCTCTTGAATTGCTATATATAAAGCTATATCTCATATATTCAAGGGGTTAGAACATTTGGGGAGTCTCTCTCTGTAAAAACCCTCTCTCTCTACAATTTTGGATAAAAAATCTTTGCCTCTCTCTTGCCTTTTGTGCATGGAAGTAGAGAAATACCTATCTTTTGCCTAGACATCCTTGATGAAAGTGGTCCGTCTATGGGTTAAGGTTGCTTGAAGCTTACTTGGAGCCTTGTTTAAGCTCTAAAATGAGGATTAAAGCTTGGTTTAGTGCCTCTTTTGTGCCTAGTGTGTGCTTTGCTTCAAAGGTATACAACTTACCGCATTTAAGCTTGTCTTGCACTATTGATTTGCCATCTTTCTACACTATTTTTGGCTTGGTTTTGAACTGAAGAACTGTCTGATTTTCGGTTCTAAAAGTGATGGTTCAGGCCTATTTTGTGTTAGGGGGTTGTCTCTCCCTTTTGTTCCTTAGCTTGTATAGCTTTTGAGCCATCTTCTAAGGCCTTTCAAAATAACTTTTCATGGCCCTTTCAGTCATAAAAACCCTATTTTGAGGTCCCAAATGCGTGGGGGTTGTCCCCCCACATCTTCTCTTGTTTACATGCCTTATTGGCCTGTCAAATGAGCATGTGTTTCTACCATTTTGAGGCTTAGTTCAAGCACTTTTTCGTGACTTTTAGGACCTGCCTTAACTCCTTCCATGGCTAGTTTGGTCACCTTATGCATGCTTTATACACTTGTAGTGTAATTCTTACAAACCAGCCTTATATGCCTCGTGAAGTAGCATGTTTGTTAAGCATGTATGGGCTCCATTTCAGCATGTTTTTGGTCATTATTTAGCATGTCATTACTCGGTCTAAAGTTGGTTTGATAGCCTCTTGCATGCTTCATGCACTTGTAATGCAATTCCATTCACTAGCCTAACATGCATCATGCTTTTGACCATCATTCTAGCATGCTTTTGGCTTAACTCCAAGAAGATTTTGTTCATGTTTTACCATTCTTAAGCTCTGTTTTGTGTTTTTTTGGTCATGCATGCATTGCTTTGTATAGCCATGGTTCAATCTTGCTCACTAGCTTTGTGTATTGAGTCTACTAGCATGCATTGCTTGGACTATCTTCATGATTTGGCATCATTTGTTATGTGATTTCAGAGCATATTTCATGGTCATTCACTCACATCTTTCACTCTTTCAATGCATTGAAGAGGTTGTGCTTTATGCCTTAAATATGAGCCTTATATGTATGTCATCATGCCTAAGCTTTTGGGATGCCATCTTAGTGAGTATTTGGTCTTATTTTGTCATAATACAACTCTGATTTTTATTGGCAAAGTCATCTCATGCTTGGTTTTGGTAGGTGTAGTGTAATCCTCCTCATTGGCCTTGTATACGTCATGTTTTGTGCCTTCCATTCTAGCACGAGTTAGCCCCGTTCAAGCATGTTTCTAGCCTTGTTTTAGCCTGCCTTAGGACTGTTTTGAATCACCTTGGCCCTTTGGGTTTGCTTGTTATGGCCATGGTGTAAGTCCCTTGGCTAGCTTTAAGCTTTGAGCCCACTAGCATGCTTTAGTTGTCATATATGCATGATTTAGCATCCTTTGGAATGTAATTTCAGAGTTTATATCTTTGTCATATTCTCATATTTATCACTCTTTAATTGTATTTGAGAGTTGAGCTTTGTGCCTTGCTTGCGAGCTATCATTTGAGCATGCTTTTTCTTGCTAATCATGCTATCATTTCAGTCCATTTTAGCCACTTTTTTGGCATGCATGAGGTCTATTTGGGGTTCGTTTAGCCAATTGAGCATTGCATTGCATGGTCCTAGTGTAAAACTCTTCACTAGTTTCAACATTTAAGTGTTCTAGCATGTTGTGCGTGTGATGTTTACATAGTAGAGTCTTGCATTTCATGCCACTTTAGCACTGAAAATCTGTCATCCTCCTCATTTCTTCACTTTTGATTTGTTTTGAGGATTTGTTAGTCTTGAGTTTGAGTTTAATGGAAGGGATTGAGACTTGTGCTTAAATGGCTTCAACCCTCTTTTGAGGGTTACTCCTAGTCAAAGGCATTGGTCTCTCCCATGCCTTAAATCATTCACTTTGATAGACCTCTCTCTCATTAGAGGACTCTCATAGTTGGACAAGTTGATTAATGAATGGATTGGTAATGTTAAAATGTGTAAACAAAATCAATCAAGTAAAATGTGCCAAGATAAGAATGTTGCATGTGTGCATTGCATTGTGTTCGACCAGACGTTATCTTGAACACAAAGTGAATTGGTCCATTTCATACTTGAAGTGATGAAAATGGGTCAATCCCCTTTGTCTCCATTGCCTTTGATTATCCATGATAAGGTGATGGTCCAAGTGTCTTGTTTGTCATGCATTTTATTGAACTTGTGCAACTTGGCCTCTTTGGCCATCATGTATCGAGATACGTGATTGATGGCTCGAGAGCCGAGCACTACACACCTTTGAGCCTTAGACATGATAAGGCATGTTGTTGCACACACATTTTCTTGTAAATACATTGACATGCCTCTGTTAGTGCTCTGCTGTAGCAAAAAGGAGAATTTGCAGGAAGTGTTGGCCGATCGACCATTAGAACTGCTGACCGGCCATCTTAGTCTGCCGATCGGCTATCAATTTAGCCGATAGCCATAAATTCTGGCCGATGGCCACTCCCCTTGGCCGACCATCTCTCGGCATGTCCATAAGGTGGATCAGAATCATCTTGGAGGTTGGCACAGTTTTCAGAAGTCTAAAATAGTGCAAACAGAGGCAACACGAGGCACGGTAGTGGATTTCCAGGAGGACACGACCGAGCATGCATTATTCATCATTCTGAGGCAGAGCTATGGCAGCCTATTTTAGTTTCTTACTTAGTTGGTTTTGTAATTTAATTAATGTGATTAATTAGTTAAAGTTTTGTAATAATTAGTTTAATTAGCTTAGATTAGCTAGTTAGTTGATTTATTCGGACCCTCCGTCGAGAGGGCGAGTTTTGTAATAAGTGTGCGTGAGTATGTGAATGTCTTCCAACCCTACGTCTTTCTCCCTTTTACTTAATCGTTTATGATGGTTAGTTCTAGGTCATGTTTTGATTAACATTCCTATGCTTGCATGTTTGCATCCATTCATCTATATTGCATGCACCGGGCTCGGCGCATCATACTAACCGCATTGTATTTCAATTCCTTCTTGAATACATGATTATCAAGTTGCATCTCGTATGCCACCCTAGAATAGCCAAGCCTATTTCTAGTTACATTTCGCATGTGTTGCATTAGCCATCTTGACATAAACTAGGATCATGCATTGATTACTAACTAGCTATTGTTTTGGCTCGAAGTACTAGGTAAGCTTTTATGCTTTAGCATTTTGCATATATGTAAGTGTTGCCATGTTAGCATGCTTGCCATGAGGCTAACTGCTTAAGTGTTAAATTGCATGAATGCCTGTGGATGAATGTTGGATTGCTTGAATTGGAACAATTCATCAAAATGCGAGTTTTAAGCCCACTTGAGAGTGGCAAAATCATGTTTTCTAAGCCCACTTGAGGGTGGCAAATCCACGTCTTAGCCTACTTGCAAGTAGCACCTTCAAACTATTTTCAAACAAACAAACATGAAATGTTTTGTTCCAACTCAGGCGATCTAGTCTATACTTGTATGTTGTGCACATCACATAGTAAAGCTAGCTAATAAACCGGAATAAGAACACATGTGTTTTCAAAAACAAAATATCATGTTAGTAAAGGCTGATCTTTGATCAGGCAAGTGAGAGTGCTCATTGCATGACCTTCCCCTCTCGTACCCAAGTTCCCGAGCCGAGGCAACTTTGGTGATGACGGACACGTGGCCTTAGGCACGAGTCAGGGTTTCCTAAATTTCCCAAAACAAAAACATTTAGGTGGCGACTCTGTATCTGGCAAAACAGTCCATGTTTGACACTTCTTTACAAATCAATTTTCCAAAATGATTTGCCAGATTTTGACTCTTTGGTAATTTATCGGTCACGAATTGCACTTTGCGAGATTAGATTCAGAACCGTGACATTGAGTCCGAACTGTAGTAGCTAATGAACAAAACGGATTTCGCATCTTCGCGTGCGGAGCCGGGACGTTCGGGCACGTCTACAGTTTCTGGCGACTCTGCTAGGGGTTTAGAGAACTTGACTCGAACTCATGATATCTTGTTTTGTTTACACTTACGTGTCTCTTTGCATTGCATTTGCATTGGTGCGCCTAGGACATCGTGTTTGTTGTATGCTATTCCTGAACGGTTTGGCCGAGGCTTGCTTTGAGAAGTGTGCCATAAGGCTAACTGGTTGCGGGCTCTGCCACGACGAGAGCACAAACCTCGATTTTTACCGAGGCACCATTTTTGACCATTCGACCTAGTGCATATCGGAAACTGTAATGACCATTCCAAACTAGGACAGGTTGCTTACCCAATTGTAGGTTGTTTGAAACCGCTGCGTGCGTAGTAAAACCCTAGTTCCTGACAAAATAGGACAGGGAAACCCTACTCCACTATAGGGGTGTTTTGGCTCTTACTTGCTTGATATGTGCTGTCAGAGTGTGTCTCCACAAGTTGTATGTATCAGTTGCAAGTCTGAGTATCGGCCTGAGGGTATCAGTTTACAGGCAAAATTTTGGGCAGAATTCTATAAGGAGTACAATCATTCAGCTATGCTCAAATCTGTTCTGGTGAAATTGGACTGAGATGCTGCCTGTTTTCTCTTTTGCTAGGTAGTCTTGGAACCATAGCTTCAAAAGGCTCTAATATCCCCCGAGTACACCGGACTGGTGTTGATAGACTTTGTCAGGTCAGAGATTCAATTCAAGGGCAACCAGTGTTCCTTCGCTGAGGGAAGGCAAAGAAAGGCCAATCAGGGCTCCCCGGCTCATCTGATTCGACAGTCACCAGTCACATCACCTTTGTTCTAACTCAGCAGACTGTGATGGCACAGAGTTCGGAAGAAGTTGTGGCCATGATAGCAACATTAAACCAGGGTATCACCATGCAGGATGAGACTAATGCTGAAATGCAACGCCCATCTAGGGCATCTGCCTCACATTCAGCTTCGGGACCCCAGTTGAACTTTGACCCACTTTCGCCAGCTGAAGATTTACAGGGTCCAGATCCTCGGGAAGGGTTAGCTCAAGCTCGAGTTTTTAGACCCCTAGTGCAGCCTAATGAGAGGCTTTATCCCCTTGATGTTAATGAGCTCGACCCAACCTCATTAAAATTGCTAACCTTAAGAAGCAATTCAAAAAGGCACAGGGCTTTAACTCTATTCCCGACATTGAGGATGGGTACACCGAGTCTGCCGTACAGCTCCCAGACAGATTCAAAATGCCATATATTGACCGTTTTGCCGGGTCTGGAGATCCTATGGTACACATCCAGTTTTTTCTTGGATGTCCTGAAGCCGATGGGTTTGACTAAGCCACAGAAACTCTCTTTGTATGGGAGAATCCTATCGGGTGTAGCAGCCGCTTGGTATGCCAAATTGGAGAATACAGTGAAACAAAACTGGAAAGAATTGGTTGAGGCCTTTGTTGATCAGTATTCTTACAATACCCAAGTTGAAATGACCACTCAAGAGCTAGAAGCTACCCACCAGAATCCTACAGAGTCGTTTGCGAAATTTGTTGCAAGGTGGAGAGCAAATGCAGCACAGATGACAGATCGCCCCTCTGAGAGGGATCAAGTGGGGATAGTGGTGCGAAACCTCGAGCATGATATGTTGCAAAAGTTAATAGTCGCTCCACTATTCACTTTCAAAAGTTTGCATGAACTGGGGTTCAAGTCGAGAATGCGTTCAATAGTGGGATTATTCCCAGAACAAGTGAACCGATAAGGAGGGTTTTTTTAGGGAGTACCAATGCTGGTAGTAGCACTATTACCAAACCCATTGAGATCAATACAGTCGCCACAGCCGACCCTTTTGCCAATCCAAGCCTACAAACAGCTGGCCCGACCCGTGCTCAGGGTAGAACTTTCACCCCTCTCTATATGAGCCTAACCAGCGCACTAAAAGTCCTGATGGAAAGAGGGCATCTCAAACCCCTTGATCCTCAACCTCTGCCTGACCCACTCTCCGCCAGGTATAACCCCTCCAAATACTGCATGTATCATCAGCAGCGCGGTCATGGCACCGACCGTTGTTACCGCCTTCGTCATGAGGTCCAGAATCTCATCGACAACCGGACTATAGCTCCACCTCCAGACCCTAATGACCAAACATCTCCTACCTACCTCAACCTCATCCATATATTGCCATCTGCCTACAACCCGAGCATATACATCACCCCGGCCCATCTACCCAAGCCTGAGGTGTTTATCCCGAAAAGCATGGACTTATGCATTATGGGTGCATCTGAACCCCAATTATCTCAAACCCGTGAACCCACTACTTCTGAGCTGATGAGAATGATCGAAGATCTTCAGAGAACTGTGACAGATCTAGCCTTTGGGATATTGACTCCGTCATCAACCACATCGCATGCCAGAAGTTTCACGTCAAAAGGCTCCCCAATCTTGGGACAGGTTGCAATGCAAGAAGGCCGATCTCTTAGCATAGTGGAGGCCAGTGGTAAGAACAAGGTAGGGGCAGGCATTGGTCTCCATGAACACCTTCAGTGGCCTGTTGAGGCTTTGAAAGCCGAAGGGCTGAACAAACAGCAAGTGATTGCAGTTGTTGCACAGATTGTGGATGACACTTTTGCCACTCAAGATGAGAGCACTCTGAATCAAGGGACAAGCCGAAAAAAGGGATGTTGTACTAGAAACCCCCCTTTCAACTCCAATCTTACACTCAGAAGAGATCATCAAAAGTCAGCACCTGTCGATCCTTTCGCCGGTACATCCAACACAACCTCACAAACCTCAAAGTACTCACCCCGAGGCCGGAGGTTCTTCACCCCGCTTTATATGTCCTTATCCAAAGCCATGGGTGTGTTAATAAAAAAAGGCCATCTGAAGCCCCTGGAGCCGCGGCCATTACCAGACAAACTTCCTCCCTCTCATGATCCGGCCAAGTACTGTGCCTTCCATCAACAAACCAGTTATGGCACTGATAGTTGTTACCGTCTTCGCTACGAAATACAAGATCTGATTGACAATGAGGTCATCGTCGCACCAGGCTTTGCAAAGTCTATCGACACTGGATCAGTGAACTTGGGGGATAATGTGATCATTTGATCGGGGGATGAACCACCTGTGGATGGCGCTTATTTTACTCTAGATATGGTGGATGGCATGCACTGTTTTGAGCAATGTACAAATGCTGTTAATTTTCCTTTTTGACTTGGGTATTGGGTCAGTCTTGTTGTGTTGTTTTGAGTCAATCCTTTTGTACTGAGTTAATTGAGTCTGTCTTGTTGTATCGAGTCAATCATGTTTTGTTAAGAGTCAGGTGATTTCAGGGGTGTTACCTCGGGCATCACTATCTTGTTTTGTATTTGTCTTTTACACCCTTTCTTTTGAGTCTGTTTCTGCCATGGAGCCAGTTACACCAGAAGATCTGAATGAAATAGCGGTGGTTTTCACGTTTTTGTGTTTGTTGCTATCTTGAACCTGTTGTGCCAGCAAGTTTGAATGAAACGGCAGTGCATTTCACTTGTTCTTCTGTACCTTGAAATAATTGCATTGACCTAAGCTTTTTCAAAACTTTTTGAACACTGCGGTGAAAACAAAGAGGAAGGAATTCCTCGGGTTTGTAAAATTTGATCAATTCAGAGAAAGAGAGACGTGCTGAGCCCTTAATGAATGAAATCATGCTTGTTAATGTGAGTACTGAGAAGGATCCTAGCTTGATCCAGATTGGTTCTACATTGTTTTCAGCGCGAACGACTAGTTGCTTTCTTAAAAGATTTCAAAAAAAAAAAATGTTTTGCATGGTCCTACGAAGACCTGTGTGGAATCGCTCTTGAGATTGTGCAGCATAGGATTGCTCTCAGCCTCAAGACTCAACCCATTTTTGCTTTCAAACCTTGAACTTGGATTCAGAATGTTCAACGGTCAACCACAATGTGAGGCCTGTGTGGCCAGATTTGAAGTAGCCCACGAACTAGGGGCAAGAAAGTCAGATCAAGAAAATTAGATGTCATCAACAGAAGCTAGCGAAGCTAGATCAGAAGCACTCTTCGAACTAGGGGCCAAAAAGTGACAAATGTGCTCGAAGAGTCAAAAATCGGGACCTTGCTCAAGCTAATGAAGATCAGCAAGAATGCCAAATCCCAGAAGGGAGGAAAGAAGAAAGTATTGTTGAAGGACAACTGAGTTCCTATCCACAACATTAAGGGCAATTTCAGCCCCCATTGGATGGACTTCTACATCATCAACAACAAACAACAGCCATTCTCATAGATTCAGATGGCTTTGAGATCCTAAAACCATTTGACATGGACTTATTACACTTTTACCCTTGAGAGGCTCGCTAGGTCAAAAACCCAGAAGGGCGACCCAGGCAAAAGTTAGAGCAAGAAAAAAGAAAAAAGAAAAGCGGAAAAGAAAAGAAAATGAAAAAAAAATGCAAAGATGAAAACAAAAGAAAATGAAAAAATGCAAAGAAAAGAACAAAGAAAAGAAAAGAATTGAAAAGAAAAGAAGAACATAGCTCGCAAGGTTGAAAACCCAGAAAGAGCGGCCTTGGCAAAAGTTAGAGCACAAAAGGAGAGATTAAATACCCGAGTGTACCTTAACCCTGAACTACGTCAGGCTTGATTCCCATCTTTGGGATACATAGACAACTTCATTCTGAAGTCCAACCGTAAAAACACTTCAAATTCAACTGTCATGTCCATAAGATTGAACGGGTCATATTTGTTGCTTCTTTATCCAAGAGTTTGGTTATGACCTTCTTTATGAGAGCGGGTTACAGTGTGCTGCGGTGCTATTTAAACAAGGGGCAACTTTCCGTTGCCGTGCGATGTCATTAGACAAGGGGCAATTTTTCATTGTTTTGGATCTGAGGTTGTGCATCTCAAGAGTAGATTCTGTGTTGGTCGAGCAGTGGCCATTTGTAAAAACAAGCTTTGCGAATTTTTAATGAAGTTGACTAATTTTCTCGAAAATTTGCTCCATCTTTTTCCAAAAACTGGACCATTTCTTGGACCCAAAAAAGGAAAATTTTTGGTGCTCACAACCTGACTTGCATGATTTCAAATCAGAAAATTGAACAAGCATGTTAATCTAACTTTCATGTTGGTCAAAATTATTTTAGTAGAAAGCCAAAACAAAAAAAATGGTCAAAATGATGAACTAGAGGCACAGTTGAGTCAGGCTTCCTGTCTTTTCCCCGTTGTCAACGTACTTGCCAGAAAGGACACCTTGTTCGCCAGAAAAGGGCACCACTAAAGCTAACAGCAAAGGGCCGAAAGCTCTCTCATCCTCCCAGCAACGAGGTATCAAGATAAGTGCGAAGCACGAACTGGAACTAGAGCGGGATATTCGGAGCCCTCATTTGGATGATCAAATAAAAAATTAGCGTCTGACCCGGAATGGAGACGTAGAAAACGCAATGTCTGTGAGACCAATCAATTGTATACCTGGCTGGTGGGACAGGTTGTAGCTTATCTCGATCAAGTTAAGCCAGGGGCGTCGTTAACCGATGTCAGTTGCAGATTTGCTACACACCCAGTTGTAACGCAACCCCTTTGTGGGAAAGTTCACTGTTGTGAGCAGCAGAAGAAGAAGAATCTAGCGGAATGCTAGGGGCAAGAGCCCACAACTTCCTGTTTATCCATCAACCACCCGTGGGAGGGATAAAAAATGAGAGATTGAAGAATAGAGAGATGTGCTCTAAGAGAAAAGTAATGAAAAGGGCTTTTCAGTGAAAAAGAGATTGAGTGCCAGAGTGATGTGAGAATCACAAATGAGAAAATGGTGGGAAACAATACCCGAAGAAATTGGCTCCTCGTGAACTGAGAGGTCTCTTGCCATTGGAACACATTTGAGTGTTCTGTGTGTGTGTTTTTGTTTGTCTCGATTCTTGTTTTGAGTCATTTCGGGTGTCTATAGATGTGTTTAGGTTGTTTTACCTTGTCTTTCTCTTTGTTGAGTCATTTTGGCTGTGGTCAGTTGTAGGCTCAATACCCAGTTGAGAACCCTTTTCTCATTTCAATTTCAAAAAAAAAAAAAAAAATCATTTTGTGCTCAGAATGCTGTGCCATTCTCCACATTTGTACAAAACAGAATTTGTTCTTTCATAAACCTGCAGGGTTCAACCCAGGTCATGTGAGAACAGTAAAGCAAGGACCTATTCGAAGCTATTTAGGTTCCGGACTGCAAAGCAAAAGAAAAGAGGGAAAATTTGGAGCATCTTAATGTGTTTCAACTTCGGGAAATCCCGAGGCTACATTCCAGGTGCACTTTCTCAGGCCTTGCCATTTCTCTGGAGTATAAGTGTATCTCGACCCCAAGTGTAAGCCTGCTTCAAGTCAGAATGGTAATTCGAGCAGCACCTGTGGTTTTCTCATGCAGATGTTATCTCTCGCCAATATGAACAGGGTGTCCCCTTTTCGAGCTGAGCGTGTTGCAAAATCCTCTGAGAGGTAAATCGGAGGCACCAATGTGTATATTTGATGCCCCTCTCTTGAATAGAATGTGCATTTTCATATACATTTCTGTTGCATGCACGCCGCGCATCGTTTATCAATCATGCATAGAATATGCTTTCAAGTTTGCATAGAATATGCCTGCCTCATGCATTGAATATGCTTTCAATATTGCATAGAATATGCTTTCAAAGTTGCATAGAATATGCTCTTGTTTCATGCATAGAAAATGCACGTTTCCATACTTGTATAGAAAATGCTCGTATATTTCGCATAGAAAATGCATTCTTCCTTATTTGCATAGAACATGCATTTTATCGCACTTTTTTTGTGCACCTTACTTGCATAGAAGATGCATTTTATCGCACTTCTTTTGTGCACCTTCCTCACACTATCTTGTGCATCTTGTGGTAGTGTTTCACTCGCACTATCTTGTGTATTGCATTACACTCGCACTGTTTAGTGCATTTCAAATCACTCGCGCTGTTTAGCGCATCGCACTGTTTAGTGCATTTCAAATCACTCGCACTGTTTAGCGTATTGCACTGTGTAGTGCATTTCAAATCACTTGCGCTTTCTTGCGCATTGCACTATTTTGTGTAGTTTACACTCACGCTTTCTTGTGCATAGCACTGTTTTGTGCAGTTTACACTCGCGCTTTCTTGCGCATCGCATTGTCATGTGCATTATTTGGTCTAGGAGACCTTAAAATCCTGCGTTTACACTCGCGCTTTCTTGTGCATCGCACTATCTTGTGCATTTCATTACACGCTCTTATCTTGCATAGAAAATGCTTGTATCTTTTACATTGAACTTGCATCGCGCTTTCTTGCTCACCTTACCTACACTTGTTAGTGCATTGCATTGTTCGCGCTTTCGTGTGCACCTTACCTGCACTTGTTAGTGCATTGCATTGTTCGCGCTTTCTTGCGCATCTTATCTACACTTGTTATTGCATTGTATCGCACTGTCTTGTACACCTGCATCACACTGTCTTGTGCACCTGTTTAGCACTGTCTTGTGCATTCACTCTGCTTCGCACTATCTTATGCATTCTCTGGTCTAGGAGACCTTAAATCCTCTAAAGGTGCAATTCCTTTGGTGTTTGTCGTGCCCGAACAACTTCCACCAGTCTGGTATAGCCACCTGCCTGTGTTTGCGGTGAGTTCCTAGGAGACCAACTGAGACGGTGGAAACTAGAGTTCGAATGACTCATGCCTAGAACGCAAAGGTTCGAGATTTTCGAGACTGAAGTCTGGTTTAAATACCCAGGGGTGTATCCTCGGCTTGAAATCTGTATAGAAGCCCCATAGGTTGAGATAGCATGTGTATGCGCGTCAATTCTGGATACTGAACCAACCTAGTCTATCACTCTGTTGGAGAATAAGGAAAGCTGCGACCACAGCCAGGGAGAAAAGTAGTACATGTGGTTCAACCGAGAAAAAAAGGAAGGTCCCCAGCAGCATGAGGTAGGTCATTGCCAATTGCCCCTGTAAGGTACCTTCACTTCCTAACTACTATATCATCTAGTATGTCTATTACATTGTATATAGAATCTATTGCATACATCTACTGCATATCCATTGTATCATTTGCATCCTTTCCATGTTAAGCTTAGTCCGACATGTGCCTATACTTTTCGCGTTAAAGCATGGTTCTGTGATTATGTGTACACGCCTATTCCACTAAGAGAATTGTGGTTTGAGGGTGTCGGCATCTTTTCTGTGTTAGACGTGGTCTGTTTTGTGTCTATGCCTTTTCTAGGCAAAATGTGGTTTCGTCACGCGCCTTATTCATTGCATCCATTACGTCATAGTTTATTTGTTGCATTCAACATGTAGGATCACGATCTTTCCTCAGCAGATCACCCCTCACTTATATCATGCCACCCAATTACTTGTATTCTTTCTACGGAACACATAGTTCTGTCTGTGCATGCACCTATTCCACTAAGAAAATTGTGGTTAGAGCGCTCCAGTACCTTTTCTATGTTACACGTAGTTAGATTTTTGCATCTCCATCCCTTTTATGATATTTGTGCGGTTTTGCACTGCTCGTGGTTTGATCATATTATTGCATTGCATTATATATCATTTACACTGTTTTGTTGCATATCATTTGCATCCTGCCCCTGAACTACACTGGTTTGATTCCTTGCAAAAGGATACGTAGGCAGTCTGTGGGCGCAACCATTTATT
This sequence comes from Camellia sinensis, assembly GCF_055761805.1. Classification (NCBI taxonomy): domain Eukaryota; kingdom Viridiplantae; phylum Streptophyta; class Magnoliopsida; order Ericales; family Theaceae; genus Camellia; species Camellia sinensis. The sequence goes on from NC_138968.1 coordinate 38,781,130, forward strand.
TATCTGTATTTTGTTTGTTTGTCCAAGTCTTCGGCCTTGTCAAAAATGGGTTATCTCTGGGCTTTGACATTCACTCACGTCATTTCATGACTTCGAACTCTGTCAAAGAGGGGCAACTATAGACACCCCATTTTTGACCGCCCTGAAGACTTGGGCGCTACTGATGTCTTACTTGGTGATGAAAGATATGCAGGGCAAAGGTTCGATTTCTTCGGCAAGAGGAGAGTCAAATCCTAACCTCACACCCCATTTTGGACCAAAACTATTTTGAATGGTTTTTAGACTTTAAAACTCTCTCTTTCAAAATATTTTTTTGAAAAGAATTTTCTACGATGTTCCGAGGCTCGCATTTTGTCAAATGTTGCGCTTTTCGGTAAACCGAGCAAGGACAAAGTGGAAATGAATGAAAGAGAGTTGAAATCGTTGAAAAATATTTCAAAACACCTTGTTTATGGGTTTGGAGTTGAAGAAAAGAGGAGAAGAGGGAAGAAACCTAGTTGAGGAAGAAGTTGGGCATGAATCGCTAAGAGAGAGTTGAGCGGTCCTCGCTAAATTAGGCCTATCTGTCTATACACTTGGATTTAGGCTATGAGGCCACCACCGTTGGAAATAATACTTCCGGGGCTTCATTTTACACTCAAGAATCTCCTAAAGCCGAGTTCGGATGGGGGAGATATGATTGGTTGAAGTTGGGCATCATTCTGATTGGATAGGAACTGAGCAACCTTCACTAAAAGAGGGATATCTCTTAGCACACATGGAATTTTGAGGTGATGCTTCTAAATTTGGAAAGAAGACTTCCGGGGCTACAGTTTAGGCTCAAGAATGACCTAAAAAGGAGTCTAGATGAAAGAATTAGGCTTGCTTCAAGTCAGGCACCATGACTGAGGCCTCGTTTGGGAACAGGCTAATTTAGTAACTTTTTGGTTATTTGGCTAAAAAGGTAGGTAAAAAAAACTTGTATGTTTGGGATGACTTTTTGGCTAATTACGAAAAGATGTGCAAAAAGTAGAGAGAAAAGAGAATCTTTGACTTTTTGGTATGGGTTATTGGCTTTTTGGCTAATTTAGTAACTTTTTGGCTAATTGGCTAAAATAGCCTCTTGCCAAACGAGGCCTGATTTTTTCCATCGGCCTCTATGGGACTTCATCGGCCACAATTGGACCTCATCGGCCATAGGTCGGCCAAAAGTGACCCTTATCGGCTAAAAATGATGGCCGGTCAGCACCAAAGATGGCCGGTTAGCCAGAAGTGTCCAGAAAGCCCAAAATTGGCAGATATTTCTCCTCCAGCTATTGTGGACTACATCAGATATTTTCAATTGAGATATTTCAACCAAATGCTCTTGAATTGCTATATATAAAGCTATAACTCATATATTCAGGGGGTTAGAACATTTGGGGAGTCTCTCTCTCTAAAAACCCTCTCTCTGTATAATTTTGGATAAAAAATCTTTGCTTCTCTCTTGCCTTTTGTGCATGCAAGTAGAGAAATACCTATCTTTTGCCTAGACATCCTTGATGAAAGTGGTCCATCTATGGGTAAGGTTGCTTGAAGCTTACTTGGAGCCTTGTTTGAGCTCTAAAAAGAGGATTAAAGCTTGGTTTAGTGCCTCTTTTGTGCCTAGTGTGTGCTTTGCTTCAAAGGTATACAACTTATCGCATTTAAGCTTGTCTTGCACTATTGATTTGCCATCTTTCTACACTATTTTTGGCTTTGTTTTGAACTGAAGAAAGGTCTGATTTTCAGTCCTAAAAGTGATGGTTCAGGCCTATTTTGTGTTAGGGGGTTGTCTCTTCCTTTTGTTCCTTAGCTTGTATAGCTTTTGAGCCATCTTCTAAGGCCTTTCAAAACAACTTTTCGTGACCCTTTTAACCACTGAAATCTAGAGGATTTTCAGTCATAAAAACTCTATTTTGAGGTCCCAAATGTGTGGGGGTTGTCCCCCCTCTTCTTCTCTTATTTACATGTCTTATTGGCCTATCAAATGAGCATGTGTTTCTACCATTTTGAGGCTTAGTTCAAGCACTTTTTCATGACTTCTAGGACCTGCCTTAACTCCTTCCATGGCTAGTTTGGTCACCTTATGCATGCTTTATACACTTGTAGTGTAATTCTTACAAACTAGCCTTATATGCCTCGTGAAGTAGCATGTTTGTTAAGCATGTATGGGCTCCATTTCAGCATGTTTTTGGTCATTATTTAGCATGTCATTACTTGCTCTAAAGTTGGTTTGATAGCCTCTTGCATGCTTCATGCACTTGTAGTGCAATTCCATTCACTAGCCTAACATGCATCATTGTTTTAACCATCATTCTAGCATGCTTTTGGCTCAACTCCAAGAAGATTTTGTTCATGTTTTACCATTCTTAAGCTCTGTTTTGTGTTTTTTTGGTCATGCATGCATTGCTTTGTATAGCTATGGTTCAATCTTGCTCACTAGCTTTGTGTATTGAGTCTACTAGCATGCATTGCTTGGACTATCTTCATGATTTGGCATCATTTGTTATGTGATTTCAGAGCATATTTCATGGTCATTCACTCACATCTTTCACTCTTTCAATGCATTGGAGAGCTTGTGCTTTATGCCTTAAATATGAGCCTTATATGTATGCCATCATGCCTAAGCTTTTAGGATGCCATCTCAGTGTGTATTTGGTCTTATTTTGTCGTAATACAACTCTGATTTTTATTGGCAAAGTCATCTCATGCTTGGTTTTGGTAGGTGTAGTGTAATCCTCCTCATTGGCCTTGTATACGTCATGTTTTGTGCCTTCCATTCTAGTATGAGTTAGCCCCGTTCAAGCATGTTTCTAGCCTTGTTTTGGCTTGCTTTGGGACTGTTTTGAATCACCTTGGCCCTTTGGGTTCGCTTGTTATGGCCATGGTGTAAGTCCCTTGGCTAGCTTTAAGCTTTGAGCCCACTAGCATGCTTTAGTTGCCATATATGCATGATTTAGCATCCTTTGGAATGTAATTTTAGAGCTTATATTTTTGTCATATTCTCATATTTATCACTCTTTAATTGTATTTGAGAGTTGAGCTTTGTGCCTTGCTTGCGAGACATCATTTGAGCATGTTTTTTCTTGCTTATCATGCTATCATTTTAGTCCATTTTAGCCACTGTTTTGGCATGCATGAGGTCTATTTGGGGTTCGTTTAGCCAATTGAGCATTGTATTGCATGGTCCTAGTGTAAAACTCTTCACTAGTTTCAACGCTTAAGTGTTCTAGCATGTTGTGCGTGTTATGTTTGCATAGTAGAGTCTGGCATTTCATGCCACTTTAGCACTGAAAATCTGCCATCCTCCTCATTTCTTCACTTTTGATTTGTTTTGAGGATTGGTTAGTCTTGAGTTTGAGTTTAATGGAAGGGATTGAGACTTGTGCTTAAATGGCTTCAACCCTCTTTTGAGGGTTACTCTTACTCAAAGGCATTGGTCTCTCCCATGCCTTAAATCATTCACTTTGATAGACCTCTCTCTCATTAGAGGACTCTCATAGTTGGACAAGTTGATTAATGAATGGATTGGTGTTAAAATGTGTAAACAAAATCAATCAAGTAAAATGTGCCAAGATAAGCATGTTGCATGTGTGCATTGCATTGTGTTCGACCGGACGTTATGTTGAACACAAAGTGAATTGGTCTATTTCATACTTGAAGTAATGAAAATGGGCCAATCCCCTTTTTCTCCATTGCCTTTGATTATCCATGACAAGGTGATGGTCCAAGTGTCTTGTTTGTCATGCATTTTATTGAACTTGTGCAACTCGGCCTCTTTGGCCATCATGCATCAAGATACGTGATTGATGGCACGAGAGCCGAGCACTACACACCTTTGAGCCTTAGACATGATAAGCCATATAGTTGCACACACATTTTCTTATAAATACATTGCCATGCCTCTATTAGTGCTCTGCTGCAGCAAAAAGGAGAATTTGCAGGAAATGTTGGCCGATCGACCATCAAAACTGCCGACTGGCCATCTTAGTCTGCCGATCGGCTATCAATTTGGCCGCTAGCCATAAATTCTGGCCGATGGCCACTCCCCTTGGCCGACCACCTCTCGGCATGTCCATAAGGTGGATCAGAATCATCTTGGAGGTTGACATAGTTTTCAGAAGTCTAAAACAGTGCAAATAGAGGCAACACGAGGCACGACAGTGGATTTCCGGGAGGACGCGACCGAGCATGCATCATTTATCATTCTGAGGCAGAGCTGTGGCAGCCTATTTTAGTTTCTTACTTAGTTGGTTTTGTAATTTAATTAATGTGATTAATTAGTTAAAGTTTTGTAATAATTAATTAGCCAAGTTAGTTAATTAGTTAATTTGTAATAATTAGTTTAATTAGCTTAGATTAGCTAGTTAGTTGATTTATTCGAACCCTCCGTCGAGAGGGCGAATTTTGTAATAAGTGTGCGTGAGTATGTGAATGTCTTCCAACCCCACATCTTTCTCCCTTTTACTTAACCGCTTACGATGGTTAGTTCTAAGTCATGTTTTGATTAGCATTCCAATGCTTGTATGTTTGCATCCATTTATCTATATTGCATGCACCGTGCTCGGCGCATCATACTAACCGCATTGTATTTCAATTCCTACTTGAATACATGATTATTAAGTTGCATCTCATGTGCCACCTTAGAATAGCCGAGCCTATTTCTAGTTACATTTCGCATGTGTTGCATTAGCCATCTTAACATAAACTAGGATCATACATTGATTACTAACTAGTTATTGTTTTGGCTCGGAGTACTAGGTAAGCTTTTATACTTTAGCATCTTGCATATATGTAAGTGTTGCCATGTTAGCATGCTTGCCATGAGGCTAACTGCTTAAGTGTTAAATTGCATGAATGCCTGTGGATGAATGTTGGATTGCTTGAATTGGAACAATTCATCAAAATGCGAGTTTTAAGCCCACTTGAGAGTGGCAAAATCATATTTTCTAAGCCCACTTGAGGGTGGCAAATCCACGTCTTAGCCTACTTGCGAGTAGCACCTTCAAACCATTTTCAAACAAACAAACATGAAATGTTTTGTTCCAACTCAGGCGATCTAGTCTATACTTGTATGTTGTGCGCATCACATAGTAAAGCTAGCTAATAAACCGGAATAAGAACACGTGTTTTCAAAAACAAAATATCATATTAGTAAAGGCCGATCATTGATCAGGCGAGCGGGGGTGCTCATTGCATGACCTTTCCCTCTCGTACCCAAGTTCCCGAGCTGAGGCAACTTTGGTGATGACGGATACGCGGCCTTAGGCACGAGTCTGGGTTTCCTAAATTTCCCAAAACAAAAACATTTAGGTGGCGACTCTGTATCTGGCAAAGCAGTCCATGTTTGGCACTTCTTTACAAATCAGTTTTCCAAAATGATTTGCCGGATTTGGACTCTTTGGTGATTTATCGGTCTCACATTGCACTTTGCGAGATTAGATCCAGAGCCGGGACATTGAGTCCGAACTGTAGTAACTAATGAACAAAACGGATTTCGCTCCTTCGCGCGCGGAAGCCGGGACGTTCGGGCACATCTACGCCAATGTATTCACCTGATTAGCCATTTGTTGTTCCCATTGTAAGCGCTGATTGTACCGTTCTTGTGCCAACGCTAAATAATCAGTCCAGTATTGGGGTTGTTCATTTGGTGGCATGGCATTGTCACTGGGTTCTTCCTCATCAGGTATTGGTTCATTTTCAAAATTAATAGAGCCTAGTAAGTTTTCGGCACCACCAGCTCGAGTCAGTGTGTATTCACAAATTGGTGAAATGAGTCTCACATGTACTTCACCTCATGGTCGACATGATGCGCTTTGAAAATTATGATTAACAAAGCTCCAAAAGGTAGTGACCGGCCACTCAGAGTACCAAGTTTTGCAACTATCATTTCTCTAAGTAATATGAAGCATAAATCTAATTTTTGTCCAATTTCAAAACAATATAACAAATAAACATTAAAAGATGGAACAGCATCAAAATGTCCTTTTTTGGGAGTGACATTTTCAACTATCCATCGATGAAGAATACGAAGATGAGGTTTTAAACGTCTGGCTTGTAAATTAGAGCCGGTGAATCGGCTCTCACAAATTATAGTATAAACCTCAGTTAGATCATCAACAATGGTAGCTAACTGAGCCTCATTTTGAAAATAGCATTGTAAATTTTCTGTTTCAACTCCAATAATTTGTGCGAAAGTGCGGGCGTTGAGTGCGATTACTTTCCCCTTCACATTAGAGGTATATGTATTTAGTTCAAGTTGTTCTGCAGTAGATGTCAAGTGAACATAAAATAAATGTACAAGATGAGGATATACTTTATTTGGTAAATTAGTTAAAGGTAACCATCCCATTGTATCCAATCTGCCAAGCAACAATGGATTATATTGAGAAGGTAAATTTACTTTTCTCCCCGTAACAATTGGGCGATTAGCGAAATTTGAATAAACTTGTTCATGATGATATGTAAGAAAATCAACAGATGGATAGCCATGATGTTGTTGCTGTGGTTCACGTTGTACAGAGTTTGAGGTTTCACCACGCTCGGGTCTCGCTCTTTTTGTTCTCGGCATGATGACTGCAAAAATGAAGAAAAATGTATGAAAATGTATAGTAAAATGTATGAGTTAAGAAAAATGTATGAAAATGTCTACTAAAATGTATGGTGTTGGTGTGAAAAAAAAGGAACAGATAGGCAACAGATAGCGAGACTGAGTGTGGAGGGCGTGTCTTAACCGGATGACCGGCCGGTTGTCCCTGTGGCTGTTCGTCCACTGTAATTCGCCTTCCTGCACTCAGCTCTGAAGCTAAAGTGAATTGTGCTTGAAACTAACCTCTCTCTCTTCCTTCAGATGGATATATATACTGAATGTAATTAATATTATAGTGTGATGGAGCTGCTGAAGGTGTTGAAATGAGATGGTGAAGATGGTGTGTTAAACGGATGCAGACTCAGATCTTTATATAAAGGCTGAGGTTCAGAAGGTGCAAAACGACCATTTTTTTTTGTTTTTTTGTTATTTACTTTTTATTTATTTTCCTTACAATCCGTATACTGATTACTTTGTTTGCAGGTTTTTGGCTTCGTCTTTGCTTTCTTTCATCCCACAGTGTTGAATAGACAGCTAGAATAAGAGTGGTAGGTGTATTGGGTAAGTGAAATTACCGCATTAGCCTTATTCATTTTCTTCTTACAGAAGAACCTGTCATTCAAATCAAGAGGGGTAAATTGGTAATTTCATACACAAATATCACTCCCCCCAATTATATGACCTTCACGGGTGGGTAAGTACAATAATGGATCTGAGGAAGTGATTCTTTTATTAAATTAATAAAATATAATAAATGAAAAAAGATTGATAATGTTTGATAACGTTTACGTTTTGATTTGTATTTAAAAATATTAAGCACACTGATTTATGTTAATTTTTATCAATATGTATTCTCAAAAGTTGTTGACTTCAACAAAATTTAAAAAAAAAATTAAAAACGTATTGTACAAAATATTTGCACAGATCTAAAAAATGAATTGACAGAAAAATTAATTGACACAAAATAAGTTCAAATATAAAATTTATTTAAAAAAAAATTATTCAAAAAAATTACTTAAAACAATTAATTGAAAAAAAAATCAATTTTTAATTTGAGTATTTTAAAAATAGTTTGGTTATGACTGTTGAGAAAAAATACGGATATCGAAATACGAGTTGTGTGTTTGATTATAAATTATAGGTTGAATTAAGTTGTGAAAACTATTTTGAAAACTCATCACCAAACAAATTTTCTTATTTCACATGTCACATCAAACTTTCAAAACTTAATTTCACATACAATTCAAAACACAATTCAACACTCTATTAAAAAACCATAACCAAACAAATTTTCTATACTCAAATCATAATTTCACAACTCACAAACTCAAAATACAACTCATACTCTCAAATCACATTTACAAAACTCTACCAAACGCAACCTAAGTTTTTTTTTTCTTTTTTTTATAGAAAAAAGTACGTTTTTCGTTTATTTTTCTCATTTCTTGTCAATAGGTTTACGGAATTTGTTCAAAAGTACTGAACAAATTACATTTATTCAGAAACTTATTTTCTAAACAAAGTTCACATATTTGACAATGTGTTTCTGAATTATTTGATATTGTTCAGCACTTATATCCGATCAAAATGTCTATATTCGGCTCTTTATTTGCATACAAATAAAAAAATTAAAAAAAAAGCATAAAAACATCTTGCTGCCACAGAAAATCACTATGTTTCTCAATAAAGCACGAATGATGAGTAGACTGTTTGTTTAGTTTCCTAGTGTCATCATATTAGATTGTTAATGGCAAAACTACTTTGTGTCGCAACATATTTCTATGATCAAAGTTTGGGATTAAAAGAAAAGTAAGTAGTGTTTGATAGAGTTTTTTAAATATTATTTGAGAATAAAATTATATTTTGAATTTGTGAGTTTTAAAATTATGATTTGAGTGTGGAAAATTTGTTTGATTATGAGTTTTGAAAAGAGTTTTGAATTAAGTTTTGGAGGGAGTTTTGAATTTTTGAAATTTGAAAAGTTATTTGATTCAAAAATTTACAACTCATAACCAAACACACAACCTAAAATTCTATTCAAAACTCATATAAAAATTTAAAAAATTCTGAAAATATTTTTTATTTACAATATAAAAATAACAAGTGCCAAAAAAAAAAAAAATGAACATTGTTCCAGTCAACTGGCTGGACATCCGGTAGGATGACTGGATTAGCCAAATTTTCTCGCATAGAAAGGAATTTTCAAAAGTAGGTATGGAATTATAATTCAAAAACTCAAAACAAACACCACACTCATAAAAGTTGGTAGAAATGTGTTGTCAAACATAACCAAACGCAGCCTTAAGATTTTTGTGAGAGTTTATGTGGGTTAATGATTTAAATAAACAATGGAATGAAGAGAGAAAAATAAACACATAGTGCGGGATTGAAACTTGCGATTTTTTTGACCAATAATGGGATGGTCGACAATGGGGATGGGCTTTGCCATGAGAGATTGAGTTTAGGTGATTTGAGAGTTTATTTGTGATACTGATGGGCCCACAAGAGAGTCTGGCCCACGACTCAGGATCCAGCCCACGGATTAGATATTAAAGCCCGGTAACCTTGAGAAACCAGTGATGGGCCAGGACCAATAGCATTCAAACACCTATCAGGCAGGGAATGAGCCATGTAGGCAGACAAAGATCCTGTAAAGTTATTGCATCCACACATCAGTCATTAATGAGGCTCTCGTAGCATTAAATATGAAAATCCCTTCACGTCGGAGGATACAGACTCACCGTGAACGATGCGAGCTAGGATATAGACTTTCGGCCAACAAGACAGCCTGGAATGGACAAGAAAATGATGAGTAAAGGATATAAGGAAGCTTCCAAGATGCGTTAAAGGTTGAGTTCTTCATCCCCTTCTTCTCTCTCTACACAATCAATCTACTATATCCTAACTCGATCGTCGGAGTGTCCGCCGGGGGATTACCGCCCTTGGACCTTTTTGCAAGCACGCTCTGTCGACTTCAAGGCCAGCAGACTTGTTAAAAGCATGGATCAGCCCGACCCATCCTTCGTCGGAATCATAGCATTATCAGTTGGCGCCGTCTATAGGAAGACCTAACTCTGGTCAACAGTTGTGTTCATTGTCACCCGGATGGAACCCCGTCCTCACCCCTCTCCTACGTCAGGGTAGATGGTAACGACCAGGTCCATGGCTTTCTAACACAATGCTGGTGACCCTGAAGCTAAGTCCTCTAACCCGAATAACCCACCTCCATATTTCGCAGAACTTACCAACAACATCAACCGTCTGATCGAGCACAAAAAACGCAGAACTTACCAATAACATCAACCGTCTGACCGACCAGCAAGTCCAAGGACAAAAGAAAAAAACCCGAGCACAAGTCCTCACAATATACGCATCGACCCCCACAGTACACAGACTGTCACGACCCAAACCCATCCCTATAGATTTAGCGTCGTAACCGGCCAGTAATCCTTGGATTACCAAAGGCCTCTTAACAAAATAACATATAGTTAGGGGCTGCGGAAGCAAATATATAAAATAAACATAGTCCATTGAGCTGTGAAGACATACATGGGACAGATAATCTTAAACTTTTATAAACTTGCGAGTGACCTCAAAAGATATAGTATTTACACGCCACTCCATGTACATATTAATGGAAATCTTGTCCGAAAATCAAAAAAAAAAAAACAAAGGCTAATGCATTCACAAAACCAATTGCTAAACTTGACCTAATCCGAAACCTCCTTGGGAGGCATAAAAGCTGGCTGACAAAAAGAACTAAAACGCCAGGTCTTCAACTCTGAGCCTAGTCACGTGCCTGATCACCCATATACATAATATAAATAGTGAGGGGGAGCCCAGTGAATAATAACAGAGTAAATGGTTAAATGAATATTGTCCATAATGGTTACAGAAAACAAAATTCAGTATCTATCAGAAATAAATTCATAATCATGTTCAGAAATCATAGTTCATAACAGATACAGATTCAGATTCAGAATCATATTCATAATCAGAATTTGCAGTTAATCATACGTGGTACATTCACTAGCACTGGCAGAAACAGTTAAACCATAAAAGGATGACCATAAAGGCATACAGTTGACTCATAAAGGGAGAGCCATAAAGGCATACAGTTGACTCACGTGCACGGAGACGGTACGGTTGGCTCGTGAGACGTACAGTTGGCCCATAAATGGGACGTATACATAAGGATCGATAACAGTTGGCTCATGAGACGTACAATTGACCCATAATTGGGACGTAACAGAACAGATAATAAATGTCATCTGAAGCTAAGAATGCCATGAATACATTTCAAAAATATTGGACAACCATTCATTTATGTAGAAAATAACAATATTTCAGAAAACAGATCATCTTATATCATTCAGAAAATACTTATAATTGAACATAACTTTACAAAGTTATTACTCAAAATTAACAAATGGCTCCAAGGCAATCGATAGAATGGACAAATCAGACGTCTTGTAGCGCATGACCTACATAGTTTCAGAACGAACATATACTGAATTACACACCCGCAATTATTAACTAAATCCCTTCTTAGCTTGGTGTGTTTCTACTTCTTAACCGCATTATTATGTCTTAAACACGACCTAGGAATGCCTAGGATGTAATGAGGATGCAAAAATGCATTTGAAAACACTTGCTCAAAATGCTGGAAACAGGGGTCCTCGTTCGAGCGCAACTTCCTTCGCTCGAGCGGATATGAAAACATATGAATAGCCGCTCGAGCGGCCTGCAAACTTTGAAAAAGTACTAGTTGTTTGATTTATCCGTCCAATGCTCGCTCGAGCGTGAGACTCATGGCCTCGCTCGAGCGCAACTTTTGCCGCTCGAGCGGTCTGCAAAAACATGAAACTTCTGGGTGCTTGCATTTCACGCTCGAGCGGACCCCTGGTCCCTTGAGTGGAGATGCAGAAACAAAGGTGGTCGCTCGAGGTCAGGATATGTCGCTCGAGCGGGGAGGCCGAATTCTGGAATTTCCAGATTCACCTCCAAGCTTCCAAACTCAACTTCAAAGCTATAAAACTCATCCTTTTGGGCAAAAAACTTGAGGAAACTAAACAAAACACTTGGAAATGGTTTAAACATGATGAATTCAAAATCATTGCACCAAATCAAGGCCTAAAAGCTTGCCAATTGACCGAAATGAAACTCAAATCTTGGAAAATATAACATGCATGCGATGATTGGCTTCAAGGCGTCCAAAATATGATCATTTGGAATAACATAATATAAAACAAGACAAATTCTTAAAACAAAGGTGGAATGAACACATGCAATGACCAACTCTTTGAAATTTCAACTCAAATTATGATGAAAATGAACATGCAAGCACGGTATGATCAATATTTCTTCATTCTAGCTCAACACTCATGTTAATCCACTCAATCCTCTTGAATTCATGAATTTACCAACTCAAAAACAAGACTAAAGGTTTGAATTCTCACCGTAGCTTCTCAATTCTTAAGATTTAGAGGTAATCTTGAGCAATTCTTTAAATCCCCTAGCAATAACCTTCTCTACCTCAAGTTTGCTCTTAAGTGTTTTTTTTTTTATCCTCTCACCCTCTCTTACGTTTTTCCTCTTGGAGTCTCAAAGATGATGAGAAAAAGGTGGCTCAAGTGGTGTGTATGGGCCTTATATAGGCTTGGATTAAAAAATTCTTTAATTAGGCTTAATTAAGCATTAATTACTCTAATTTAATTGTTCTGAATCGAATTTCAATTAGACCTACCATAAAATTTTAAATAACATGTATATCAAGTCAATTTCTGAATCGGACGCCGATAGGGCCTTCAATTTGCAAACCGAAATGGAAACATGAACAAATCTTTCCACGTTAAACAGATATAAACACAAATAACGCAACACACACGTGGAATTTAATTCAGAATTTCTGTTAATTTACTGATTAAGCTTATTTATCCACGAATTAACGTAAGTTAGAGGTCAGGTTGTTATAGTCTTTCCCTCTTAAAGAGTATGGTTGTCCAAACTAGAATTACCTTCGGTTCGCAAGAATATCAGATCTAGAGGGAACAAGTCGGGGTATCTTTTCATCATATCTTCTTCTGTCTCCCAAGTTACATAGGTTCCTCCATGATTCTGCCAATCGACTTCCATTAACGGAATTTCCTTATTTCTCAATCTCTTTATTCAGCAGTTAACGATCTGTATTGGCCTCTCTTCATACGTATAATCATCTTTCAGAAGCACAAGAGTCGGTTCTATCACATGGAACGGATCTCTTAAGTAATCTCGAAGCATTAAGACGTGAAAAACGTTATGCATGTTTTCTATCACCGGAGGTAAGGCTACTTGGTACGTTACTGAATTGATCTTCTTGAGAATTTCATATGGCCCAACATATCTTGGTGCCAACTTGCCTTTCATCCCAAAATGTGTCTGACCTTTCATTGAAGTTACTTTTATGAACACATGATCACCAACTTCATATTCCCTATCTCTTTTTCGGACATCCGCATAACTCTTTTGACAGCTCTAAGCAGTTCTTAGGCATTGTTGAATCAATTTCACTTTCTCAGTTGTTTCTTGCACAAGTTCTGGTCCCAACAATAGTCTGTTGTAGCGATCCCGATTTTGACCCGGTCAACTTCGAGCGACCTTGTTATATTAGTCTGTAAATTAGGGTTTCAGATCACTTTTTGCAGCCCCCCTCTCTCTAAAACTCTCCAAATTTCCAGGTCTAGAGCTTCTCTCTCTAGAAATCATCTTCTCTCTTTGATTTCTCCAAATCCATTGGGATTTAGGCCTAAGCTCTTCACTAAAGTTGGTTATCACCTCGAGGGTTTCATTGTGTGCGGTGGAGATCGAGTTTCGACACCGTAGATTTTGGGGTTTCATCTCAGATTCTCTTCAAAACTTGAGGTAGGGATTTTCTACACTCTAATATGGTTTTTAGCTTAGTTATTTGCTATTGTGTATAGATGATGAGATTTAGTTGTGGTTTGGACAAATCTAGGATTTGGGAGTGAAATGAAAAGAGGGGTTTTAATGAATATGAGGTAAACGAGTATGAGGCTTGAATATAAGATCATGTTGTGCCAAAATAGTTGATTTTGGTGTTTGGGTTGATATCTGGTGAAAGGGGGATTCTGTCCTAATTTTGATTAAATTATTATTTTGCATAAATAATTGGGATTAACATTGAAAACGTGAAATTGGAAGGTTATGATTATAAATGGTGATATTGGATATGTATTATCTCACCTATGGAAGTTTTGAATAAACTATTTATTTTGATATTGAACATCTCTTTAGAAATAACTGCATTGGGCTATCGGTGGAGGATAGCTATGATTGTTGTAGAAATTACATGAAGATTAGGTGATTTAATGCTAATCCATTGTTGGTGTCATTGAATATGACCATGTTATAGATACATTGTACATATATGTTTATTGGGAGGAGAAAGGGGATGTACTCCATATGTGATTATGTTTATAAATACATTGCATATGTATATTTGTTTGGGAGGAGAAAGGGGATAGACTCTATCTAAAGCAAGTTGGTCGGAGTGTCCTGGGTGAAAGACCCTAAATTTTATATATAAATAGGCGCCGATTCCTTCAGATGAAATATCCGTAAAATGGCAGGTTTGAAGTGTTTATGTAAGTTTTGCATAATTGGAAAATCATTAAGTTGTAGTCTCATTTTAATTGTAGAAAGATAACGAATTTAACTCATCAATTGAGTAGCATATATGAATTGGAAATGAAATTAAAGGAAAATGGAATAAGGTTGGTCTTAGTGGCATATGGATATGCAGGTCTTGTGGATGTTTCAGGATCGGTATTGTTTATGTACGTGGTATTTATACCTTTGTTAAACCTCATAAATTGTGTTAGATTATTTCCACTGGACTATTGGCTCACCCTATATGGGAATACCATTTTCAAGTACAGGTGAGATGCTTCCTCCAAGGCAATAGCGTGGATAAAGTTTTGGGAAGCAAGAGCATCTTAATTATGCCTTATGTGTGTATGTTTGTTATTTGTAAAGCCAAGGGCTTAAGATGTAATGAGCGAGACTCAATTTGTGTAACCAAACAATGACTTGGAAACATGTAAGCCTACATGGCATTTAACTAGTTGTTAAACAGTAAACTTTGATATATGAAAGTATGTTGTTTCTCATATTTATTCCGCATATGAGTTATCTTTATTGTATTATTTTGAGGGCGTGACAATCACCTACTTCAGCCCAACAGATCGAAGATCATCATTTCCTACCATACAATGCTTCGTAAGGAGCCATATCGATACTTGAATGGTAGCTATTATTATATACAAACTTGGCTAACGGTAAGTGGGCTTCCCAACTGCCTTGAAAGTCTAGAGCACACATCCGTAACAAGTCTTCCAACGTTTGAATGGTCAGTTCAGATTGACCATTGTTTAGCCTCAATTCAGTTCCTAGAGCTTGCTATAGACTCTGCTAGAATCATGAAGTGAACTTGGGATCTCTATCAGATACAATAGATACTGGCACACCATGTAATCTCACAATCTCATTAACATACAAGTTAGCCAACTTATCCGCATTATACAACGATTTAACTGATAAGAAATGTGATGATTTAGTTAAATGATAAAAAATTACCCAGATAGAATCCATACCTTGAGGAGAGCAAGGTAATCCCACAATGAAGTCCATTGTGATATGTTCCCACTTCCATTCCGGTATTGGAAGCGGTTGAAGTAATCCAGCGGGTCGTTGATGTTCAGCTTTAACGTGTTGGCATTGTAAGTATCTAGCCACAAAGTCTACAATACACTTCTTCATTCCAGGCCACTAGAAATTATATTTCAAGTCATGATACATCTTTGTATTTCCTAGATGCATGGCAAATTTGGAGTTGTGGGCTTCGGTCATCAGGCGTTTCCTCAAGTCAAAACAGTCTAGCACACAAAGGTAACTCTGAAATTTCAACTCATTGTTCTCAAGTACAAACCCGGGCCGTGGTTTTGAGTCAATTTCATTCACAATCTTTTCAAAAATGGATCTTGTAGTTGCTTGTCTCCTATCTTTTCAGTAATTACGGGTTGGGTAGATATAGCAGCTAGAATTCCACCATGTTCCCGCAAAACCACTTCAATTTCATTCCGTTCCATTTCACATAGCAATTCTTTCCGACCAGTGAGTAAACATGACAAATTTCCAATTGACTTTTGGCTTAAAGTATCTTCCACAGTATTGGCTTTCCCCAGATGATACAAGATCTGCAAATCATAGTCTTTGATCAGCTCTAACCATCTCCTCTGTCTCATGTTCAATTCTTTCTGAGTAAAGAAATATTTTAAGCTTTTATGGTCAGTATACACTTCACAAGTTACTCCGTATAGATAATGGCGCCAAATTTTCAAAGCAAACACCACGACTGCCAATTCAAGATCATGAGTCGGGTAGTTCTTTTCATGAGAACGGAGTTGCAGAAAGGCATAGGCAATTACCTTCCCATTTTGTATCAACACACTTCCCAAACCTTTGTAGAAGGCATCACTGTAAATCTAAAACCCATCAGTACCATTAGGTAAAGTCAAAATTGGTGCAGTTAATAACCTGGTTTTTAACTCTTGGAAAGTAGCTTCTCTTTGATCAGTCCAATCAAATGGTGTAGCTTTCCGCGTCAATTAAGTGAGTGGCAAAGCGAGTTTGGAAAAATCATGCACAAATCTGTGATAATAGCCTGCAAGTCCCAGAAAACTTCGAACTTCTAATACATTTGTCGGCCTAGGCTAGTCCATAATAGCTTCAATTTTCTGTGAGTCAACGGAGATACCATCCTCGTTGATTACATGCTCCAAAAATGCCACACTGTCAAGCCGAAATTCACATTTGGAAAACTTTGTATATAACTTCTTTTCCCTTAGGGTCTGTAAAGCAATTCTTAGATGATTTCCATGTTCTTCCCTACTTTTAGAATAAATCAATATATCATCGATGAACACAACAATAAACTCATCAATGAATTATTTGAACACTCTATTCATTAAGTCCATGAACGTTGTAGGTGCATTAGTTACCCCAAATGGCATGACTAAGAATTCATAATGCCCATATCTAATTCTGAATACTGTTTTCTCTACATCTTCTTCCTTGACCTTTAATTGGTGATACCCAGACCTAAGATCTATTTTGGAGAACACTTGTGCTCCCTATAGTTGGTCAAATAGGTCATCTATTCAGGGTAAAAGGTATTTGTTCTTCACGGTTACTTTGTTCAACTCGTGGTAGTCAATACACAACCTCAAAGACCCGTCTTTCTTTTTGACAAAAAATACTGGGGCTTTCCAAGGTGAGGTGCTCGAATGGATGAATTTCTTATTTATGAGCTCTTGGAGTTGAATTTTTAACTCTTTCAATTCAGAAGTTGACATTCTATAAGGGGTTTTAGAAATTGGTTGTATCTCGGGCACTACATCAATGGTGAATTCAACTTCCTTATCAATTAGCTCCCTAGGCAGGTCATTAGGAAACACATCAAGAAATTCATAGACCACAGGAATGGTTTCCACATTAGTACCATTGATAGGTGCAGTCAAAACACAACACAAATAGCCCCGACAATCTTTGCTCAACAATTTCTTGGCTTTCATACATGAAATCAAGTATGGCGGAGGAACTACCCCATTCCCAGTAAAAACAAATTCAGGCATACCAGGTGGTCTAAACACAATAGATTTACTCACACAATCAATGGTGGCACAATATTTCGTCAACCAATCCATTCCCAGAATACAATCAAAATAATCAATACCTAAAGGTAGCAAATCAACATACAATGTCATATCACCAATCGTCACATCACATGTCGGATATACATAAGCATTTATCATGGAATCTCCTGGTGGTGTAGACACAGATAATAAACAGTTCATAGGTTCTAATGGTCTAGTTAATTTTTGAGAAAAAACATACGACACAAAGGAATGCGTGGAACTAGAATCTATCAACACATAGGCATTCTGAGCACAGATAGAAATTATACCTAACACCACGGATTCGGTATTTGTACATCGCCAGGCACAAGTGCAAAAACTTTACCCTGTCACAAGGGTTCTTTTCCCGTATTAGTTCTAGTATTTGTTCTTGATCCAGAAGCAGATCCTATTGAACTTGCTACAGGATGGTTGGCATTCTCTGACTCGATTGGACAATCTCTTATCATGTGGCCCATCTTGTCACACCGGAAGCAAGCACCAGATACTCGATGGCAAACTCCTCTATGTCTCCTCTCACATTGGGCACAAACAGGCGTAGACCAACTGCTTTGACTTGAGCTGCTAGAAGTCCCCGTATTTTGTTTCTTATTCACAACAGATGAACGGCCCCTCTTGAAATTGAATCTAGATCTTTTTCCCTTCCATTCAGGTGTTGGGGCTGGAGCTTGTCTCTTCGCTGCTAGAATGGCTTCTGCCATCAATGCTCTATCAAGCACATTCACATACGTAGGTAGTTTAAGGACACCTACCCATCAAAGATATCTAAATCCAATCCCCCTTCAAATTTTCAAGCTTTCTTGTAGTCCGTGTCCACCATATAAGATGCAAATCTGGCTAACTCAGTGAACTTAGCCTCGTACTCAGCTACGAACATCTTTCCTTGCTTAAGTTCCTGAAACTCTAAAACCTTTCAATCCCGAAAGCACTGGGGAAAGTACTTGTCATAGAAGATCACATTAAATTGAGCCCATGTCATGTTCTTATTGCCATTTCGGATCAACAACCACCATTTCCGGGCTTCATCCTTCAGAGTGTAGGTGGCTAATAGAACTTTCTGAATCTCAGAATAGGGAAACATTTCGAATAATTTCTCCATTTCCAACAACCATGTTTCAGCCTTTAGTGGTTCAATAACTCCAAGGAAGGTTGGCGGTTTCATCTTCATAAACTTCTGCGTCAGGTTGATCATATCATTGTTATTTGGCTCGTGTTGCGCTGGTGGGTGTGGAGGGGGCAAAGGTTGTTGTCTTTGTTGTTGTGTTAGTGTTTCAGTCAAGGCTACGAGCATTTGTTCCATGCGGCTTATTGGAGCCTTAGATGATTCAACTGTTCTATCACTTATTGTATTTTCCATTGCTATAGATAAATAGAACATTATAAACATAGGCAAATAGTCCCCTCCCCCCCCCCCTTTTTTTACAACATTCAGATCATTTATTTCCATATCATGTGATCATAATCAGATGTAGTTTTCACTTTCAATGAACACACACACTTACACATGCAGGTGGAATGGCCCTACTTATTATTAGGACATCCTAAGCTCATATGGACTCGTGTGTTGTAATGACCCGAACCCGACCCTAAAAGTTTGGGTCATAACCGGCCAGTAATCCATGGGTTACCGAAGGCCTCAAACAAACATACGAAATATTTATGTTAATGGGGCCATAACGGAAGCACATAATGAGAAGGAGTCCATTGAGCTGTGCATACATGCCATGATCAGAAACATACATATTATATCTCAAATCACATTTTATAACATATGCCATAACGTTTGCACACATACATTATATATGCATAACCCAAAAGCAAAACTTATAACATCATAGGCTATACAAAACCCAAGCTTCTCAAGCTTGGCCAAAACACCACTAGAGCCCCGATGTAGAGGTGCAACTTGGGTGGCTTTATAAAAGGCTGACTCCGATGTGGTCTCTAAGGTGGAACTCCCTGATGCTCACCTACATACATACAAATAAACAGAGTGAGCTGGAAGCCCAATGAGTAATCTCCATATAAGGGGTTAAATGGATGAGCCTTACGTTTCATTTAATCAATATAAAGATCTTGGCATATTTAAAGATCGTTTTGAAAGCACATAGTATCAAATACCATTCATTGATCCTTCTATAGCTTACCAAATAGCGAAGTTCATACTTTTCTTTTAATCACATTTACGGAATGGCCTTAGGCCCAACATATACAAAATGACCTCGGGTCCAATATATCAAAACGGCCTCAGGCCCAATCATTGATCAAAATGGCCTCATGCCCAACATATAACAAAATGACCTCGGGCCCAATCACATATCAAAACGACCTCAGGCCCAACATATAACAAAACGACCTCAGGTCCAATATATCAAAACGGCCTTAGGCCCAATCATATATCAAAATGGCCTCGGGCCCAATCATAGATCAAAACGGCCGCAGGCCTAACATAAAACAAAACGACATCGGGTCCAATATATCAAAACGGCCTCGGGCCCAATCATATAACAAAACGGCCTCATGCCCAACATCTAACAAAATGACCTTAGGTCCACATTGTACATGTCATATAACTTTTACGAATTTTATTCATTTCGATCAAAACACAACATTGACACAATTTACCATTCATGGCTCAAGTACACAATGAAGAACATATATGTACAATACTATAGAAATTGCTCACCGTGATTTAGGCTTTAATTAACTTGCTGAATTACCATATAGGACAATCGTCAAAGATTGACATCATATAGAATGTTTATAGCGGATCATTAACTTATACAAAACGTCCAAGATGGACCATAGACCAATAACAGTTACTAAGGGTCAAAGCACATTTTCCCAATTTATCATAATCGTTGCTCAAAAGGAAACTCATTCATTCTTATCCAAACATTCTTTTGGGAACTTACCATAGCATAATTACTCTGATAACTTCAAGCATATTTTATCATTTTAGAAACGCTCGTCAAGGCACATAATTTATACAAAGCATAAGTTTCACAATTCTAGAGTATTTCATATGAAAATACTGTTACAAAGAAAATTACTCACAGTGCTTGGTCGGATGACACTCCTTAACGACTCAACCTATAGGAATATAACCCAGCATAACATTTGAAAACACATTACTTTCAATTCACTCAATCGATTTATTCATTACATATCCGTTTAATCATTCCCCATTCTTTAATTCCTCTCAAGTGTTTAATGTTAAACTTCTCTACATGTGATTCACGTACAAAGCTTGTGCCACAGATGTATTTTAAACGGCGATAAATGTTCATGACTTAACTTAATGTTTCCTATAACAATCTCATATGTTTTCCATTGAAAATATCAAGTGTACATATTTAAGGTTCAAGGAAATATCAAGAAGCGAAAGGGAACTAAGTTAGGGTAGAAAATGGCATGAAACAGTTAAAAGAAAATAAATAGCCTTCATTAATTTGAGCATATCTATTTGTGTACTTAAACTTTGGATATGAGACCACCACCATTGGAAACTAGACTTCCGGGGCTTGAATTTAGGCTCAAGAATAGTCTAAAACGGAGTTCGAATGAGAGAGATATGCCTATTTGAAGTTACTAGGTATAAGCTGAAACAGGGCTGGCCGCACGTGCGGCCAATTTGACCGCTCGTGCGGCCCAAATCCGCTCGAGCGGAAAAACCGGCTGCTCGAGCGCCCAAAGAGTAGAATGAAAACCTCTTTTTTTCTTCATGTTCCACTCGTGCGATGCCTGTGGCTGCTGATGCAGTCTGGGCAAAATCAGACAGTTCGAAAATGGTTCAAAGATGCAAACTTCCCAAACTCATTTCCAAGTCCAAATTCATGCAAAACTAACCCAAAAACATGATATACTAGCATGATATAGGTGTAATTTCACTTTAAACATATCAATCTTGCTTCAACATTAAATTCATTGGCTCATCATTTTCATATAATCATGAATGTCATACACAAGCTTAAAATACATACAAACATGGTGAATCTTCCAACAAATCTTGGTTGTATAAACCATCTAGAGTTTGTTTCATGGATCAATCACAAGAATGAACTCAAATCAAACAAAAATGAAGAGTTTTCATGATTTTATTTCAAACCCTTACACAACTCAAAGTCCTAGCTCAAAATTCCTATTTTCCTCTTGATTTCAAACAAATGATGAGATATACACAAAGATTTCAAGTAGATTAACATACCTTAGTTCAAATTTAGGGTTTGCCCCTTGAATCCCTTGAGAAATCCTAGCTTCTCCTCTTCCTCTCTCTCTAACGCATTCAAAGCTCTCCACAAGAAAAAGAAGAACTCAAGAGCTAGATACACATATAAGACTTGGGCTCATAAATCTTAATTTAATCATTACGAATCGTAATTTTTCAAAATTTCACCGTAGGCTCTAAAAATCATGTTAATCACATATATGAAGTCGGTTTTGGTTTATCGCGCCTCTAAGACTTTCAAGTTTTAGTTCAAAGTTCTAATTGCAACAGATTTTTTTACATTCAACAACTATAAGATCCAAAATCACATAATTCACATACTTAACTTGCAAATTCATATTAAACACATAAACACGTGCATAATTAAGCATAGTACGGGTTGGGGTGTTACATGTGTGCGGCAGAACATGTGCTCTGATACCACTTTGTCACGACCCAAACCCACCCCTATAGGTTTAGCGTCATAACTGGCCAGTAATCCTTGGATTACCAAATGTAGTTAGGGGCTGCAGAAGCAAATATATAAAATAAACATAGTCCATTGAGCTGTGAAGACATACATGGGACAGATAATCTTAAACTTTTATAACCTTACGAGTGACATCGAAAGATACAGTATTTACACGTCACTCCATGTACATATTAACAGAAATCTTGTTCGAAAATCAAATGAAACAAAGGCTAATGCATTCACAAAATCAGCCACTATACTTGACCTAATCTGGAACCTCCTTGGAAGGCACAAAGACTGGCTGACAAAAAGAACTAAAATGCTAAGTCCTCAACTCTGAGCCTGGTCATATGCCTGATCACCTACATACATAATATAAATAGTGAGCGGGAGCCTAGTGAATAATAATAGAGTAAAGGGTTAAATTAATGTTGTCCATAATGGTTACAGAAAACAGAATGCAGTAGCTATCAGAAATGAATTTATAATCATGTTCAGAAATCATAGTTCATAACAGATACAGATTCAGAATTATATTCATAATCAGAATTTGCAGTTAATCATATGTGGTATATTCATTAGCACTAGCAGAAACAGTTGACCCATAAAGGGACGGCCATAAAGGCATACAGTTGACTCATAAACGGATGACCATAAAGGCATACAGTTGGCTCATGTGCATGGAGACTGTATAGCTGGTTCATGAGACGTATAGTTGGCCCATAAATGGGACATATACATAAAGATCCATAACAGTTGGCTCATGAGGCATACAGTTGACCCATAATTGGGACGTAACAGAACAGATAACAGATGTCATCTTAAGCTAAGAATGCCACGAATACATTTCAGATATATTGGATAACCATTCATTTATGCAGAAAATAACAATATTTCAGAAAAAAGATCATCTTATATCATTCAGAAAATACTTATAATTGAACATAACTTTACAAAGTTATTACTCACAATTAACAGGCTCTAAGGCAATAGATAGAATGGACAAATCAGACGTCTTGTGGCGTCTGACTTACACAGTTTCAGAACGAACATATACTGAATTACACACCCGTAATTATTAACTAAATCCCTTCTTAGCTTGGTGTGTTTCTACTTCTTAATCGCATCATTATGTCTTAAACATGACCAAGGAATGCCTAGGATGTAATGAGGATGCAAAAATGCATTTGAAAACAATTGGTCAAAATGCTGGAAACATGGGTCCCCGCTCGAGCGTAACTTCCTTCGCTCGAGCGGACATGAAAATATATGAAGAATCGCTCGAGTGCAACTTCCTCCGCTCGAGTGGTCTGTAAACTTTGAAAAAGTACTAGTTACTTGATTTATTCGCTCGACGCTCGCTCGAACGTGAGACTCATGGCCTCGCTCGAGCGCAACTTTTGCCACTCGAGCGGTCTACAAAAACATGAAACTTCTGGGTGCTTGCATTTCACGCTCGAGCAGACCCCTGGTCCCTCGAGCGGAGATGCAGAAACAAAGGTGGTCGCTCGAGCTCAGGATATGTCGCTCGAGCGGGGAGGCCAAATTCTGGAATTTCCAGATTCACCTCCAAGCTTCCAAACTCAACTTCAAAGCTATAAAACTCATCCTTTTGGGCAAAAAACTTGAGAAAACTAAACCAAACACTTGGAAATGGTTTAAACATGATGAATTCAAAATCATTTCACCAAATCAAGGCCTAAAAGCTTGCCAATTGACCGAAATGAAACTCAAATCTTGGAAAACATAACATGCATGCGATGATTGGCTTCAAGGCGTCCAAAATATGATCATTTGGAATAACATAATATAAAACTAGACAAATTCTTAAAAAAAAGGTGGAATGAACACATGCAATGACCAATTCTTTGAAATTTCAACTCAAATTATGATGAAAATGAACATGCAAGAACATGCAAACACGGTGTGATCAATATTTCTTCATTCTAGCTCAACACTCATGTTAATCCACTCAATCCTCTTGAATTCATGAATTTACCAACTCAAAAACAAGACTAAAGGTTTGAATTCTCGCCTTAGCTTCTCAATTCTTAAGATTTAGAGGTAATCTTGAGCAATTCTTTAAATCCCCTAGCAATGACCTTCTCTACCTCAAGTTTGATCTTAAGTGTTTTTTTTTTTTTAGCCTCTCACCCTCTCTCACGTTTTTCCTCTTGGAGTCTCAAAGATGATGAGAAAAAAGTGGCTCAAGTGGTGTGTATGGGCCTTGTATAGGCTTGGATTAAAAAATTCTTTAATTAGGCTTAATTGAGCATTAATTACTCTAATTTAATTGTTCTGAATCGAATTTCAATTAGACCTACCATAAAATTCTAAATAACATGTATATCAAGTCAATTTCTGAATCGGACGCCGATAGGGCCTTCAATTCACAAACCAAAATGGAAACATGAACGGATTTTTCCACGTTAAACAGATATAAACACAAATAAGGCAACACACACATGCAATTTAATTTAGAATTTCTGTTAATTTACTGATTAAGCTTATTTATCCACGAATTAATGTAAGTTAGAGGTCAGGTTATTACACAGACCGATCGGCTCGAGCAGACCGATCGGCACTTACTCGCTTGCCTGGTTTGTTTGAACGGTACACCTCTCTCAATTCACCAAAGGAGCAAGTTTTACACCAAATTCAACGAGACTACAACCTGAAATGGCCTCAACCATCCAGATATCCCTCTAACCGGCGGGATTAATCTAAGTATTGTCGTTTCCATCAAGATCACAGCCATAACACTGAGAAATGTGTCAACCTTAAAGACCAGGTCAAGGATTTGATCTGCCAACGGCGTCTTAGCAGATTCACAACAACACATCCCCAGCAAAGGCTGAAGACTGACCCTTCAGGGCACAACCGCTGACGCACTCCTCCTTGATGACCTGCACAACCTAGGTGGAATGATGATTGGGTTCCACCATAACCCCGAGCACAAGGCGACCTCGCCCCCCCCGGTCGGCGAGATCAGAGTCATCATTGGGGGGTTCGCATACGGTGAACCAAGCTTAGAAAAATCAGGTTCTGATAAAGAAGTAACGACACTGGACTGCTCCTACAAATAGCCCAAGCAATGGTTTGAACCAATCACCTTTACGGAGGCAGACTGCATAGGTATTCGCTACCCCCATGATGACCCCCTAGTCATTTCTGCTCTCTTATCAAATTACAAAGTCAGACGAGTACTTTTTGACAATGGCATTTCTTCAGACATCATCTTCCTCAACGTCTACCGCCAACTCAAGGTCGGGAAAGAAAAGTTGTCGCCTCTCCAAACCCCACTAGTCTGCTTCACCGGAGATCGGGTGACCTCCACAAGCTCCATCGATCTTCTCATTACCATCAGAGAATATCCACGGTAGTCTACCAAACTACTTACTTTCCTCGTCGTCGACTGCCCTTCTACTTATAACATCATACTCGGTCGCACAGCTCTCAACGTCCTCCAAGCTGTCACCTCCACCTACCATCTGGCCATGAAATTTCAGACCGATCAGGGGATTAGCACAGTGAGAGTCGAACAGATGGTGGCCAGAGAATGCTACGTCGCCTCGCTAAAAGAAGTCAAGATGAAGAAGGCTATGATCATCAAAAGCCTTGATGTTCGAGACGAGGAAGAGCTAGTTAGAGGCGAACCAGTGGAGGAACTGGTCGAAATATGCATTGATCCCATTGATTCAACAAAAACGGCTAAGATTGGCAGCTAGCTATCCTCTCAGACCAAGGCCGACCTCACGGCACTCTTAGCCAAGCATAAAGATATCTTTGTCTGGACTCATTCGGACATGCCAAGTATCGACCTTTCTTTTATTACCCATTGCCTCAGTATTGAGCCCTAGTTTTGACCATTCCACCAAAAGTAGCGTATTTTTCATCCAGAACGCAACAACCTCATTGCCACCGAGGTGGACAAGCTGTTGAAGGCCCAGCTTATTAGAAATGTAAACTACCTCAAATGGCTATCCAACGTAGTCTTAGTCCACAAAAACAATGACAAGTGGAGACTCTGCGTTGACTACCCTGACCTCAACCGAGCCTGTCCTAAGGATAGCTACCCACTTCCCCGGATCGATATATTGGTCAATGCAACGGCCGACCACCAGATGCTCAACTTCATGGATGTTTTCTCTAGCTATAATCAAATCTTAATGCATGCCGCTGACCAAGAACATAACTCCTTCATTACTGACAGAGGAACTTATCATTTCTGGGTGATGTCATTTGGTCTGAAGAATGTAGGAGCCATTTACCAACGTCTGGTTAATACCATTTTCAAGAATCATATCGGTTGGAACATGGAGGTCTATGTTGATGACATGCTCGTCAAAAGCAGACTTTCCTCCGATCACCTAATAGACCTGCGGGAGACTTTCCAAACCCTACGTAAGCATAAGATGAAACTGAACAAAGAAAAGTACGCATTTGGCGTCGGATCTGGTAAGTTTTTGGGGTTCATAGTCAGCCACAAAGGTATCGAGGTCAATTTGGAGAAGATCAAAGCCCTAATCGAAATGCAATCTCCCCGAACAGTAAATGAGGTCCAGCGGCTCACTGGCAGAGTTGCCACCCTTAACCGATTAATCTCCCGAACAATTGACAAATATCTTCCATTCTTCAAATTTCTTCGGTAGGCTCTTGAATGGAACACCGAGTCCGAGGAGGCCTTCCAACAACTAAAGCAGTGCATGGCTAACCCTCATATTCTCTCTTAAGCATTGTCAGATGAGACCCTCTCCCTTTACTTAGTCATCTCCAACACCACGGTTAGTGCTGCTCTCATCAGAGAAGACGGCTCCATCCAGCGATTGGTTCACTACATCAGTCGTGCACTTTGGGAGACAGAACATAACTACCCCTTGTTAAAAAAAATGGCCCTTTCTTTGGTCATCGTCTCCAGACGCCTCTGACTTTATTTCCAAGCCCACTCCATCATGGCCCTCACTGACCAGCTTTTGAAAAAGGTCATACAGCAATCAGAATCGTCAGGTAGACTCATGCAATGGTCTGTTAAACTAAGCCAGTATGAAATCTCTTACCGACCCCAAACAGCTATCAAAGGCCAGGCTATCACCAATTTTATCTTGGAGTTCACCAATCTCACTCTGAACGCATCTCCTCCACTAGCAAACGTCACTGCTGATACAGAAGACCCCCACTCCTAGACCCTTAGTATTGATGATTCATCCCGCAAAAAGGGTAATGGAGTTGGTTTAATCCTCACCACACTGGAGGGCGAGTACTTCAAATGTGCCCTCCGATTCCTGTTTGTAGCCAATAATAACCAAGCCGAATACGAGGCCTTCATAGCCGATCTCCGCCTGGCTAGAGACATTGGGGTCGACCATTTCTAAGTGTTCAGCGACTCCCGGTTGGTGGTCGGACAGATCACAGGTGAGTTTGATGCAAAGGATGAAGCAATGTGATCATACAGGGACATCGTTCTTCATCTCACCCGCCTCTTTAATAGCTTTCATATCAAGTATGTCCCCAGGGTAGAAAATTCCCAAGTAGATGAAATGGTATACTTAGCCTCAGCAAACCAGTCAGACCTCAGCCATGGCATCCAAATTGAATACCTGACCCATCCGACAATTTCACCGAATTAGTAAATAATTCATCTGCTCTAGGACGAGCCTATCCTATGGGCCCAAGACATTATCACATTCTTAGAACAGGGAATACTACCTGCAGACAGACAGGAGGCTGCCAGAGTCAAGGCTCGGTCCTTAAATTATGCCTTTGTTAACGGCATCTTGCATAAGAGGGGATTTTCACGGCCATACCTTAGATGCCTCAACAATGATCAAGCCACCTACGTCATGAGAGAAATACATAAAGGCATTTGCGGCAACCACTCCGGGGGACGATCTTTAGCCCATAAAATCCTTTGCACGGGCTACTTTTGGCCTACAATGAACCAAAACGCCATCAACTTTGTGCTTAATTATGACAAATGCCAACGTTACGCTAACATCCCCCACACCCTCCCCCACAGATTTGATCACCCTCAGTAGTCTTTACCTCTTTGGCAAATGAGGCATCAATCTCGCAGGCCCCTTGTCGACTAACCGAGGCCAAGTGAAGTTTGCTGTGGTCACCATTGATTACTTTACCAAATAGGTCGAAGCACAGCCTTTGCCAAGATTACCGAGCAAAATACCACCAGGTTCATTTGGCAGTCTATTGTGTGCCACTTCGGATCTCCTCAAACCATTGTCTCCGACAATGGCAAGCAGTTCAACAACGCTAATTTCAGAGCATTTTGTGATAAGCTCAACATTACGACCCATTTTTTTTCCCCCGGCCATCCTCAAGCTAACGGCTAGGTACAAGTTACCAATTACTGTCTGTTGAAAATCGTTAAGACCAAGTTAGAGGCCGACAAGGGACTTTGGGCAAAGGACTTGCCGAACGTCCTCTAGGCCTATCGGGCGACAGCCAGAACTCTGACGCCTAGGGTCATCAATCTCGATCCCCAACTAAACGACGAATTTTGGAGGGTCGAGCTGGACCTTATCGAAGAACTACCAGAAACAGTCGCCGTCTAACTGGCCTCATACCAATAGAAAGTAAGGCAGCACTATAATCGCAGAGTCCAACCTAGGGAATTTACAGTGGGAGACCTCGTCCTTCAAGAAGCAACCCTCACCACTAAAAACCCAACTGAGGGGAAGCTAGCAACTGAGTAGGAAGGACCTTACATCGTTAAAGCTAGACCCTGCCCAGGCACATATTGTCTCCAAGACATGGAAGACAAAGACCTCCCTCACCCTTGGAATGCTGAGCACTTGAAATGCTATTTCTAGTAAAACGGCATCTGTTGTTTTCGCATAAGTTCAATTGTTGTATGTTTCATTTTGCTGTTCGGAACACTTCTTCATTTTTGTGCTGGCCATACAATGCATAAGCTTATGTATGACTGCACCTTAATGCCAACTCTTTGAATTCCCCATTTTTTGTGTTATGTCTTAATGAACAAATATTCACCAAAGCGCTCAGCCAAAATAAACATGAAACGCTGAGCACGAAGCGCTTAGCCAAACTGAGCCCTCCAAAGCCTCAGCCAGACTGAGCATGAAGCACTCTGCTAGACTAAGCATGAAGCACTCAACCAGAATAAACCCTCTAAAGCCTTAGCTGGACTGAGCACGAAGCACTCAGCTAGACTAAGCATGAAGCGCTCAGCCAAACTCAGCCCTCCAAAGCCTCAGCCAGACTCAGCTCTCTATGTCTCAGCCAAACTCAGCATGAAGCGCTCAGCCTAACTAAGCCCTCTAAAGGTTCAGCCAGACTCAACCCTCCAAGCCTTAGCCAGACTAAGTTGTTCTTTGAAACACAGCACCATGTGCAATGCCAGTTCATTATACCATAGTCCAAAAAACAAAACACACAGCAATTTTATAACTTAATTTTATTACAAACCATAATAACGCGCAGTTTCTTCAGACTCTGGGCATCTAGTTACATGATTCATTTAGTTCATTTTTAAGTCTCCTTAGCCACATTACTTTATAAACCACTTCATTACCCAACACTTAAATATTTCCATGCACAAGTTTATTATATACCTAGTCCAAAATATATATATAGATATATATATATATATATAAAATCATTGAGGCAAATAAAAACCAAACTTCACAAACCATCATCCAATTTTAAATTCTTTACAAATGTCAAAAATTCTTTTCAAGGAACTATGTCAATTCAACCAAAAAAAAAAAATAGAGCAGCCCAAGTCTAATTTTCACACTGCCCCACATTCATCCCCATCTCTTTCCTCCCCACCAGATATTAGATCTTCTTCATCGATACCCTTATCCAGCGGGATCTGAGCAATGTCCTCCTCCCCTGGCCTTAGGAGCCTGGTGTCAATCTCTGGGAAGATCTATGTGGCCCTCCGCTGACAACTCACTCATCCACTATCCCAGTACTGACTCATTTCATGCTTATAATAGTTTGACTGCTGGAAGTTTTTTATTATTTCTCCTTTTGTTTAGCCCTCTACCAGTTCAGCAGCAGCCACGTTCGATGGCCCAGCACCAGCCTCCCCCTTTTTGGCAATACTCCTCACCATAGCTGCCATTTGAAACTCAGGCGATAGCTTAAATTGTTCCACTGTCGTTGTGCACAGGTCTGGGTAAGTAGCCTTCTTTGACGTCCTCATCTTCTCCAACTCCGCTAATTTGGCATTTTCTTCCTCCAAGGCCTTCGCCAACTCTACCTCCCGTGCATGCGCCTCTTCCTTCTCCTTTAACGATGCCTCACGCAACTCTTCGTTGTTCACCAAGGCCTCCTCCAATCTCTCATTGGCAATGGCGTAGGCTTCTCGAGCTTCATCACCTCTTTTTTGCTCGCTCGCCAATTTAAACTCCAGCTACACCGCCCTATGACGCGTTGTTTCCAGTCCTGCCTTGGTAGCTAACAGTTCGGCGGCAACCTCAGTTTAGTCGATTTTGGCATGCTCCGCCAAATAACCCTGTACCACCGCCAACACCTCTATTTTCTTTGCTCGTTGAACGTACGCTAAGCCCTTAGCGCATGCGCTTCACGTCGTTTTCCTCTAACCGACTGCCTCTACCCTTACACTCTGCAATTGCGCCCGCGTCTCTTCCAACTGGGCCCTTATTGGCTCCGCTTCCACCTTCACCCCCATTGCCTTGCCCAGCAAGGCGACTGCTAGGGTCGCTTCCATTTGGGCCGAGCAGTGTCCCCTTATGAGGTCGACCTTTGTCAATTGTGCAACACCTCGTACGGCCGCATCCTCGATAACCCTCAACAGCTGGTCGGCCCCAACTTTAACCTCCCTTTGCACCTTCGAGGGGCCTCCACCATCCAACACCAAGTGGCTAGCCACCGTTTTCGCATGATAAGTAACCATTTCCAGTGGCCCTACAACAATGTTCCTCTCTGGTGAGTTTGCCCGATCTCTTCCCAATTTATGGCTTGAAGCCAACCCTGTTGAGGGCAACCCCTTGGAGGGCAGGTCTGTAAGATGCTCAATACTTGGCGCCCCTTCTTTTTCTTTCCCTTCGCTGATCGCCTCAACGTTAGGGGTCTCAGCTCTACCCCCCTCAACATTCCCCCCAGCCTTGGTCTCCTCCCTTTCCACTGCGGGGGGCCTCTCAACCACCCCTTCCTTCTTCCCCTTCTCCAAGGGCCTTTCTTTACCACCCCCTACTGTCTATTTCCTTTTTTTCTTTGTCAATACATACTCCACTTCCATCCTACTTTTCTCCTTCAACGGATCTACTGGCTCTTGTAGAGAGACAAACATTGCTAAGTCCTTCTCTCCGAACGACTTGGGTCGTGGTCGGACTGACCTCTTCGCAACCAACTTAGGCACTGGGTCTAATTCTTTCTCCTTATAATTATCTGTCATTGCAAAAACTCACTTATCCTCTGCCTCCTAAGCTTTCCTTCTCGCCTCTATCTCCTCTAGTGACGGATCTTCTTCAGCTAGTTGTGGCCCCAAATTTAGGGCGAACGGGGTTGAGGGCTGGACGAGGTCGTCCCACTTCAGCCCCTCCTTCTCCCTTCACTCCTTCACCTATTTGACCCTCCTCTCCACCTCAACATCTAACTTTGGCTCCCACGACTTGGTGGGGACTTTCCAAATTGTGCGCACTTCTTTTCCGCCACTCGCCGGCACAAAAAACCACTTTGGCCGCCAGCCCTTCATCGACGAGGGCAGTCTCGCCACCAATCCCCTTCCTGCTACAGCTTGTAAGGTCACCCATGTCTCCTATTGCCCTGAAGTCTTGTAGCAGGAGAAAAATTTGTCCACTGTCATTCTCTCTCCTCCAATTACCCATGGCCACGTGATTGCGCACGCGAATAGAATCTTCCACACGTTCGACATCAGTTGTCTTAGGGCCATCTCCACGAAATTTAGTACATCGATCACTAGCTGTGGGAGGGGCAGCCTTAGATCCCCCTGCAGCGCTTCTTCGTACAATGTAAACTCCGTTGGCCATGCATCAGAAGCCCTCTCTTTCGCCGTGGGCACTCTCAACTCTACCTTTGCTGGAATCTAATATCTGTCCGCAGCTCCTCCAGGTCCTCTACCGTTAGCGTGGATTTATCAGCCTTGGTATGCCAATGGTCAGGCGCCACTTGGCTAATTGGCTAGACCGCCGCCATCATTGTCCCTAGAGAAGGTCGCATTGGCTGCTCCACAACCCTCTCTTCCCACATCTTTACTCTATACTGCTCCGCCAGCGCCACTCCATCATCATCTCCTAACATATTTGATGTCACTGCCGGTGCTTTGTCTTGTGCAATCTCCTTCACGTTTTTGTATATCGCCTTGGTTACGAGGGTAAAGAAATTGGCGATGTGAAGGAGGAGAGTGTTCACTGAGATGTAAAAGCTAAAGTCTGGAATGTGTTGATTCCTCGTAATAAGGTAAATAAATCGCACAAATCCAAATGCCCAGAGTTTGCCTGTGTTCCAAGGATTGCGGTTAAAATTTGCCAGTTTGAAATTCGATAAACAAGTACAAATCCCCGCCATTTCCACATCCCCACCACCAGCCCCTTCACTTCCTCACATTGATTCGTATTTCCTATTCGTGGTCTACCGTCGCACCACATGTACGGCAACAATCCCTCCCCCTCTCTACTACTTCTCGTTCATCTCCCTCGTCTATTCCACTTCACATCATCACGTGTTTACTCGCTCTTCGAGCCCCGTACGCCGTCACTAACTTTTCGGCCATCCTTCTGGTCGTTCGGCCCTTCTTCCGGTCGGTCATCCTATTCGGCCACCTTCATGGTCGGCCCTCTTTCCGATCGATCATCCCGTTCAGCCACCTTTGTAGTTGGCCCTCCTTTCGGCCGGTCATCCCGCTCACCACATTTGCTTTCGACCCCCCTTCCGGCCGGCCTCCCTGGCAGTCAACCCTCCCTACGGTCGGCCGCCCTTGCCGCTTGGTCATTCCTCCTAGTCCCCTCTGCCACGGTCGCTCAGTTTTTCGTCTCCTTTCCACCACCCCCCCTCTCACCTCACCCTTGCCTCTTACTCGGGCTTGGGGGACTCCCTCCACATTTCCTATTCCCTTCGTTAGACTAAATCTGCACTTGGGAATGGAGGACTACTGATGCTAATGGGCCCGCAAGAGAGTCCGGTCCACGACTCAGGATTCAGTCCACGGACTAGATATTAAAGCCCGGTAACCTTGAGAAACCAGTGATGGGCCAAGACCAATAGCATTCAAACACTCGTCAGGCAGAGAATCAGCCATATAGGTAGACAAAGACCTTGTAAAGTTAATGCACCCACACACCAGCCATTAATGAGGCTCTCATAGCATTAAATACGACAACCTCTTTATGTCGGAGAATACAGACTCGCCATGAACGATGTGAGCCAGGATATAGGCTTTCGACTAACAAGACAGTCTGGAATGGACAAGAAAATGATGAGCAAAGGATATAAGGAAGCTTCCAAGATGCGTTAAAGGTTAAGTTCTTCATCTTCTTCTTCTCTCTCTACACAATCAATCTACTTTATCCTAACTCGATCGTCGGAGTGTCCCCCGGGGGATTACCTTCCCCCTTGGACCTTTTTGCAGGCACGTTCCGTGGATTTCAAGGCCAGCAGACCTGTTAGAAGCGTGGATCAGCCCGACCCATCCTTTATCGGAATTGTAGCATTATCAGTTTGATTTGTGGGGTATCCTATGTATGTTTTTAGGTTTTTTTTTTTTATTTATATATTTTTATTTTTATTTTTATTTTAAAGATATAATAAATATAATAGAGTAAGTTTAAAATTTTAGATTTAGGTGTCCAACCAATTTGTTGGCTGTAAATAGAGTCACCTATTCAACCTGTTACTAATTTTTTTTTAAAAAAAAATTACAAATCAATGATGACTTCCTAAAATAATTACATATTCATGAAAAAAATTGTAACATTAATTATTAAAATCTATAAAATTAAATCATTACAAAAAAATTTTTGTTACAACATGGTTAATGATTTTTTCCCTCCCAAGGTTTGAAATAAAAAGAAATTTTTTGTCCATCACCACCATTAACAACAGTTTTGCCGTTTTACCACATCACCATCTCTGCAACACCACCCATCTACAATCACCACAAATCACTATCCCCTCAATCTCCACCATTATTGTCATTGGTGCCACAATTATTGCCATTACCGTCACCACCTCTACCACCGCTTCAATATAAAAACTAAAAAAGAAAATTTGAAAATAATATTCAAATTTCATCTGACACATATCAATAATTTGTTTTAATTCAATATTTTATTTTTTATCAAATAAATTTTAATCTTAAGAAATTAGGTTTATTGGTGATAAGTCAATTTTTATGAGAATATATATATATATATATATTTATAAGAGCATAATTCATGAAATTGTTTTGTAAGAACGATAAATTATTATTTTGAATGCTATTTTTTTTTTCTATTTTTACCCCACTACTGCCAGACCGTCATGCGGACTACTGTTATTTGATCAGTGAAAATGGCACAGATAGGTAAAGTAGACAAATAAGTGACGTGGAAAGATAAGTGGACAGATATACAGATAAATATGGGTAATATAATCTTTCAAATTGTTTTATCTTTTTTGCCCCAAAAAGAATATAACTTGGGCTTTTGTTCCAGAAGTTTTAAAATTTGACTTATGGCTCGAGTCCCATAAAAAATTCAATATTCAATTCCCAATTAATTTAAAATATTATTAAACATTACCTAAATCTTGTATAAATTTGTTTCAGAGAAATTACGACCAAAAATATATTTCTATAGGATTTGATCCTAATAATAAATTAAACCCTAACAATTTAGACAATTTAATATTTTTTATTTTTTATTTTTATTTTTTTGTTATTGGTGCTAGATGACAATGGTAACTATGTGCTAAAGAATGAATAAGACGGGAAGTAATAAGTTAGAGAAGGGGAGTGTATGAGCACGAAATAATCTTCACTCGTATAATCCTGTTGATCAAGCTTGTGTTCTTTCAAACGTCATCGTAACACCTGAAATCACTGGTGTGAGCTAGTCGGTGGGTGTGTACCAGAAACCCCTTCGATGCCTAAGTTAGCAAGTAGACTAGGGAAGTGAAAGCTTTGAGAATTCGAGAGTAAAAATTCCGATACCTGAGATTATGGTTTGGTTTGAGCTTTTGTAAATTATGCATGGCACAATACTTATAGGATTCTAACTCTCCTTTGTCGAGAGTCCTGGGAATCACATTCCTAAAGGATAGTGCTTATGATTTGACACCCTCCTCACTGCAAGCCAAGTAAGATGGCACAACTCTTTGCACGGCTTCCAACCGGGTGACCGAACTACTTGAGTCTGTCCATCATTGACTTAGTTGTGCGACACATAGCGCCGTGTATAGCTTGCTCGACGCGCCATCTTGCTGATGCTACGTAGCTCTTTCCCTAGTTCGGTCGAAGCTTCACTCTTAACTCTGTTTGACTACCTTGCTTGGTAGCTTAGCTATGGCGTTGACTGCCACTAGGAAGTAGCTAGGTCCAATTTACTAGTTCAGTCAAACATCTTTGACTGCCACTATAAAGTAGCTAGGTCCAAAAATATAAACATTTACTAGTCCGATCAAACATCTTTGACCACTTTCCAATGTAGCTCCGGTCAAACCTTTGACTACTTTTCAACCTAGCTTTGGCCAAACCTTTGACCGCCTTCCGACATAAATTCGATCAAACCTTTGATCACCTTCCAACATAGTTTCTGTCAAACCTTTGACCACCTTTTAACCTAGTTACGACCAAACCTTTGAGTGCTGGAAGTAGCTTGGTCCAAGAATGTTAGTATTTGCTAATCCAGTCAAACCTCTTTGACCGGCTTGGCTTTTGTATGGCCCAAATCATACTCTCTCCAAGTCATAGCTCGACTCATCATGCGGCCTAAGCCTTGAAGCCACTTCCACCTAGCTTGGCTCAATTTGGCTATGCAAATTATCCTCTCAGAGAGGAATAATGGTAGACAAGGAAACTAAGTGAAGCAATGGCAATGGATTGGGGAAGATGAGAGGTGGTGAGAGGTGGCTATTGTAGATACCCCATTTTGACCTCCCTTAAGACTTGGGTACTTCACTCCGAACACCCCGATGATGAAATATTATACAATGTAATCTTTCAAATCTTTAGCAAATGAATTCAGTTTTGAGCTACGAACCCAAACCTTGCACCTAATTTGGACCAAAACCTGTTTTTCTAGCCTGACCACTCAAAAAACAACAAGACCAAAAGTTGACCGGCAGACCAAATTATTTTGGCTGGCCGCACATCCTATTGGCCGAGGGGCCATGTTTAGCGCAACAAATAGTTCTGCTGCAGCAGGCTACTCTTATGCACGAATTTTTGGCCACCTATACTTTTTGAAGATATTTACAACCAAACGTTTCAAAATCTATAAATACAGCCCCTCCCCTCAGGTTTTGGGGGTTGAACAAAATTTTCCTAAAAGCTTAGAAGGCAATCCAAAGCACCTTTATACCCTCTTGAATATAGATACACTATAGATACACCATTGAAGCTCAAACTTGAATCTTTTTGCTGAAGTTTGAAACCTTATTTTAGATACTTGCGGTTGTTTGGAATCAAGTTTGTTAACTAAGAACTTACCTCTCTTTCCAAGAGGTATAAATTTACATATTCTTCTTTACTTCTCTTTCTCTCCATTCCTCTCTTTTTCTTGTTTTACACACTGTTTTGAGTTGAAGTAAGTGACATGGTCTATACTTGTTTATTTCACATAGTAATGTCAGTATATTGAATAATCAGAACATGAGCATTTAATGTCCATAAAATTCACATCATGATTTTGTAGAGGCCGATCTTTGATCGCGTGAGTGGGGTGCTCAATTCAAGACCTTCCCCTCTCATACATAAGTTCCCCGAACTGAGACGCTTTGGTTATGATGGACAAGTGGCCTTTGGAAAGAGGCACGGGTTTCCTAAATTTTCCAAAAATATTTAGGTGGCGACTTTGAAATCTAGCAATGCAGTCTATTTTTGGCATCTCTGATGATTAATGGATTTTTCTAGGATTTGTCAGATTTGGACTCACATTCATTTTTCTGTTTCACAATGCACTTGTGAAACCAGATTCAGAACCACGGGAGTCCAAACTATAAGGCAATCGCATCCGAGGAGACTTAACCCTTTTGAGGAGGGCAAAAAATCAGCTACCGCTATCAACCACAATGAAAAGAGGAAAAAAAAAAGTGATTAAATTATAAGCTAAATTGCTCATTCTCCGTTAATTATAACTAAGGGTTATAACTAAGGGATATAAATAATGTTAAAAATGATGTCATTTTAAAAATTAAAGATTTAACTTGAAACAATTAAAAATTTAAGATCTCATTTGTTAGTGTGATTGAATATTAATTTTTATTATTAGGGTGAATTACAAATGCACTCCTGAAATTTGTTTAAAATTACGAATTGTTTCTTGTGATTTGAAAAATTACAAATACTTGTTAATTTTTTTTTTTTACAAAATTAACTAAAAAAATAAAATTTGTAACTGTTCTCTTATACAGTAATAAAATTATCTGAATTATTAATTAAAAAAAATTATGACATTGTTAAAAACTATTAATTGACTTGATGATTTGTTATAAAATTAGAAACTTCAAGGGTGAGATGTAATTTCAAAAACTACAAAGGCCAATTCATATTTTAAGCAAATGTCAAATGATGTGGGTTTTGTTAACAAGTGCCCCTAGAGCACTTGTGTGGACCCTTTTTCCGTGCCCCACCTTTTGGAAAGGGTGGAAAAAAAGGTCTCACAGTTCGGACTCCTACGGTTCAGAATCTAATCTCACAAGTACAATGTGAAACTGATAATCACCAAAGAGTCGAAATCCGGTAAACCGTTTTTGGAAAATTGATTTTAAATCAAATAATGCCAGAATTGGACTGCTTTGCCATATATAGAGTCGCCACCTAAATATTTTATTTTGAAAAAATTTAGGAAATCCTGACTCATGCCAAAGGCCACGTGTCCGTCATCACCAAAGTTGCCTCGGCTAGAGAACTTGGGTACATGAGGGGAAGGTCCTGAAATGAGAACCCCCGCTCGCCCGATCAAAGATCAGCCTCTACTAATCATGATATGATATTTTATAAACATTATGTGTTCTTGTTCCGATTATTAGCTAACATTACTATGTGATGCGCACTAGTAAATATAGACTAGTTTGCTTAATTTAGAACAATTCAACTCATGTTTGTTTTGTGAAAATGGTTTGAATTTGCCACCTCAAGTGGGTTTAAAGTTGCGGATTTGCCACCAAACATAGTGGGCTTAAAGCGCACATTTGTTGAATCGATCCAATTCAAACAACAAGCCTTCATCCACAGGCATTCATGCAATTTAGCATTTAAGCACATAGCCTCATGGCAAGCATGTGAAACATGACAATATGGCAATCACATTCATACGAGTATGCTAAAGCGTAAAAACTCACCTAGTATTCCAAGCTAAAACAAAAACTAGTTAGAAAGATGCATGATCCTAATTATACAAGATGCCTAATGCAACACATGCAATATGCAATTAATAGGCTCGGCTGCTAATATGGCATATGAATCATTTTGAACGACATGTGATTTAAACACGTATTCAAAGAAGTATATTGAAATGGCAATGCAGTTTGAATGATGTGCCGAGCCTCAGTGCATGCAAGACAAGATGAATTGATGCAAGCATAAGGTATGCTAATTGAAATATGTTCCCTAATCTAACCATCAAAACCAATTAAATAAAAGGGAGAAAGACGTGGGGTTAGAAGACATACACACAAGCACGCACACTTATTACAACATTACGCCCTCACGAAAGAGGGTTCGAATGAATAAGAGCTAAGCTAGCTAAGCTAAGCTAAGCTAAATAAACTAATCTAATTAAACTAATTAGACTAATTATTACAAATCAAATGAATAACTAGCAAAACTAATTACTAATTATTACAACACTTCAATTAACTAGTAAACTAATTAATTAAATTGCAAAACAAATGCACACAAAGTAAGCATGTAAGACATTAAACTATACTACCACTGCTCTGCCTCGAGAAGTGGAAGATGCATGTGCTCAGTTTTCTCCTCGAAAAGTCCTCTGTTTTACTCTCGAAAGGGCTCTGTTTGCAGGGTTGAGCATGCTTTAGAACCTTTCTGCTCCAACTTACCAAATATTCCCTAAGGCTTACATCATTGACCTGCCGACCATGAGTGGTTGATACCAGCCATCTGTTGGCCAAAAATGTGTGCTGCCAGCCAATTAATGAGGCACTGCCGGCCATTGATGCTTTGGATCACCATACTGCAACAGAGCACAAACAGAGAAAAATGAAGGTTTTTCCAAGAGTTTATTTGTACTGTATCCCTTCTTATCATCTCAAAACCTCAAAGGAGTGACACACTTGGATCCAAAACCACCAATCAAGCAATTTCATTGCATGATGACCAAAGATCCAAGTTGTACAATTTCGATAAATGCACAAATAAGACACGAGTGACCACCACCCTATCATGCATGATCAAGGGCAATGGAGACCAAGGAAAGTGGCACATTGTAACAACGCTCGCGAGGGACCCCGCTACAGTTCGAACTCGATTTGTGTCACGGTTCTTAATCTGAACCAAAGAGTCCAAATCCGGTAAATCGTTTTGAGAAACAGATTTTTGAAAAGAAGTGCCAAACATGGACTGCTTTGCCAGATATAGAGTCGCCACCTAAATATTTTATTTTGGGGAATTTAGGAAACCCTGACTCGGTGCCAAAGGCCACGTGTCCGTCATCACCAAAGTTGCCTCGGCTCGGGAACTTGGGTACGATTGGGGAAGGTCAGCTATGAGCACCCCCTCTCGCCCGATCTGAAGATCGGCCTCTACTAACCATGATATCCGTTTTTGAAAACGTTATGTGTTCTTATTCCGGTTATTAGCCTAGAATTACTATGTTATGCACACAGTAAACAAGTGTAGACTAGATTGCCTAATTTGGGAATAAGCATTGTATATCTGATTTGTTTTGGAAAAATGTTTTGGAATTTGCTACTCGCAAGTAGGCTAAAACACGGATTTCAATGAGCTATTCCAACTCAGACAATCCAACCTTCACCCACAGGCATTCAAGCAGTTATATCACATAAGCAGCTAGCCTTATGGTAATCATGCTATCATGGCAACACTCACACGCATGCAAGGACGCTAAAGCATAAATGCTTACATCGTACTCCGTGCCAAAACAAAAATTAGTTAGTAATCATATGCATGATCCTAGTTCATGTTAAGTGCCTAATGCAACGCATACGGAATGTCACTAGAGTAGGCTCGGCTAGTCTATGAATGACATGTGAAAATACACAAGTAACATGTATTCAAATTGGATTTGAAATGCTAATGCAGTTAGCATGATGCACCGAGCCCGGTGCATGCAATACTGATGAATGATGCACGCATGCATAGCATAAGGTGTGCTAAATTAAACATGACCTATTACTAACCATCAAAGCAGATAAGTAAAAGGGAGAAAGAAATGGGGGTTGGAAGACATGCACACACTCACCCACACTTTATTACAAATTTACCTTCGCTCGGAGGGACAAAAAGAATAGTACAAATTAACTAACTCGCAAGCTAATTAATTATTACAAATTACCTAATTAATTAACAAATTAACTAAGCTTAGAAAAGCAAGGGAAGGGGCCTCGGGAAGAGGGCTCAATGCACGCGTGCTCGGGTCTTGCTTGGAAGTGCACTACCATGCATAGGCTGCCTCTGTTTTCCTTGCTCTGCCTCTTTGAAGACTGCCAAAGTCTCAGAATTGCTTCCCCGGACATTAGGAGACACCACCGGTTGAGTAGAATGGCCACCGGCAGTAGTATGTGAAGCTATCGGTTGTTGGTGAAGCTATCGGCCACCAATGGATTGCCGGTCGGCACTGAACACTGTCGGTCGGTGAAGAATGTCTACAGAATCTGCAATTGACAGCAGCGGAGGGCAAGGCATAGCATGGCAATGCAATTCAAGCAATGTATGCACCAATCCTATCCCTTATCATGTGTATGACTCAAAGGGACATGGTCCTTGGTTCTCGGACCATCAATCGCGCATTTCAATGCGTGATGGCCCAAGAGACCAAGTTGTGCATTTTCATGTCAAATGAAATGCAAACCAAATAAGCACATAAAAGCCCAACCTCTATCACTTGACTTCAAGAGGCAAGGCATGCATGTTCAATGCGATGCAACCTAAGCATGTTAGCTAATATGCAACATGGCATAAAAGAGAGCATACAAACATGCAATGCACATTAGGTACACAAACTAAGCAACAAAGCAAACAAGCATGCCACAATTATGCAAACCATTAGAGCATGCAAGATGTAATCCAATCACGCAACATGCTAGCAACTTGACCAATGGAATGCAAGGCGAATGCAAGTGATTTCAAGCATGTAACATGTGCAACCAAAGCATGCAAACATAGGATGATGTAATAACACTTGAATGGCATTCAAGGGATGGACTTACACTAATTGGACAGCTCTAAGTTAGGTCCAAAACAGTGGCCAAAAGCTTAAGAAAATGGGACCAAACAGACATACACACATGCGCATGTTAAGGCCTAACGCTTAAGCATCAAAGGACAACTTTTAAGCACACTTAAAAGGGAATAATCATGGACATATGGCATGCATTATAAGCCTTGAAAATCATGCTATAAGAGGTGCCAAACCAACTTAAACAAGACGAACATTAGCATGCAAATGGTCCAAACATTTAAAGCAAGTCAAAGGGGACTTAAACCATGGCTAAGCCGACCAAGCCTCACAAGGCCAAGAAGGCTTAAAACAGGTCCAAGGCAGACCTAGACCATGCAAAGGGACCCCCTAGATGGCATTTAAGTGGCTCAAATTCGAAAGCATGCACAAAGGCCAAAACATGGAGCACACAACATAAGTTTTCAAAGCATTAAAGAGGTGTCCAAGGCAAGCATACGAGCATATCAAAGGGACTGAAATAACATGGAAAATGATCCCAACCCACTAAATCGAAGTAAGTGCTGCATGCAACACACTCATACACTTAAGGCCAACAAACCAAAAATGCAAAGGGGCTATATAATACATGCCATGGTCGACCAAAATGACTGAGGACAGACCTTAAACATGACGAAATAAGCATGAAAGCTTCACAAAGCTAAGCCTAAAGCATGCTAGAACAACGGTTTACAACCTAAGGCATGTTAAGGCAACAAAATGGCATTACAAGGCATGTATGCTAAGCAAGCATGGTGTACCAAAACCAACTAAAAACAGAGGCATATTATGACATAATAAGCACAAAAATCAGCTAATGCATGGTCAACACGAACCTAAACATGGTGCTCCCTCAAGAGGCCAAAAATGGTCCTTTTCAAGGACAATAAGGAGATGGGGTGGCCCTCTCCTTCTTGGGACCTCAAGGCACCATCCCCACCTCTAAAATCCCTCAAGATTTCAGTGGTGAGGAGGCCCAAACACCAAGGTCTCGGAGCTCACCCAAAATAACACAAAATGGGGCCTTTCAAGGCCTAAGAGGGGTCAAACGACCTCAAATCACAAAACACTCTAAACAAAATTTTTAGAGGGCCTAAAAACAGAACTTTTTTATGTTATACACTAAACACAAAAGCAGTTGTAAGGTAGGCAAAAATACAATGCAAGAATGGGGTAAAAAGGAGCAAGTTTCTTACCCTTGAAGACCCTCTTCAACAATGGAGCTCCAGCAGCTTCTTTAGGTTGAAACCAGCTCCAAAACTCCAAGAACACCCCTTTGGCCCTCAATAACCAAGAGAAGGTGTAATGGTGGGTGCTTGTGAGCAAAAGTAAGACAAAACACACACACTAAGCTCAAGAGAGAGAGAGATATATAGGATAGACATAAATTCCTAACCCTAATATCAAAGCTCTCTAAAAATGTTCTTCAACCCTAAATCCAAGAGGAGAGACTCTCTCTTATAGAACTCTCTCTTGTAAAGCTTGTCAAATAAGCTTGTCAAGAGAGAAATCCCTCCATACACGTGTATGGAGGAGAACATAGTGGATGCCAGCTATCACAGCTGGCACAAAATATCTACCAAAAGTAGATGAACAGTGATCGGCCATTCAAAATTGCCATTTTGACAAAATAAATGGCCGACCGGCAACAAAGAGTGCCGACCGGCAATATACATTGCCGATGGCATAAAATCACTAGCCGGTGGCCTCAAGCCATGGCCGGTGATGTGTGGGGATGCCTCACAAGGCATTCCCTGTCCCTCCAAGGCAAAAC
Organism: Camellia sinensis; assembly: GCF_055761805.1. Lineage (NCBI taxonomy): Eukaryota > Viridiplantae > Streptophyta > Magnoliopsida > Ericales > Theaceae > Camellia > Camellia sinensis. The sequence goes on from NC_138968.1 coordinate 38,824,509, forward strand.
ACAAGTGTTTGGTGCAAAACCAGACACAACACGGTCGAGTCGAGAAATCCTGAGGCAAGGCGCGTAACCGAGACCTCCGGGAACTCAAGACGAACACAAACATGGGTAATCACCAAGTGTTCCAATGGTGACGTCCAAGTCTTGAGGACGGTCAAAAATGGGGTGTATACAGTTGCCCCTCTTTGACAGAACTCGAAAGTCATAACAATGATGGGAGTGAATGTCAAAGCCCAGAGACGACCCATTTTTGACAAGGCCGAAGACTCAGACAAACATACAAGACAAATAAGATATGCGCCCGAAGGCAGGGGCAAAATGCAAGACAATGCACAGAGTCGGTCATAACTTATGATCATACAAAGAAAGCTGTAATGAAGCATACATGCGACCATTTTAAGCTAGCATACACCAAACTGCACTATAATGCAGAAAGGATGTAAGAGAATTATGCAATTCTCGATACGTCTCACTCGGAGGATACAATACCTGTGCGGTTCGTCCGGTTGCATCAGCCTCAAATGAATCGTACATACAATATCGTGCCTGCAAAGAAAACAACTCAACAGGTACGATGTTGTTAGCAACATGCATGACAATGCAAAAATGGATGCAAAATGATATGCAATATATACAAAACAATGTATAAATAATGCAAATAAAGATGCAATGGAATTGAAACAATGCAAACTATATGTGAAGCAATTGAATCATGATCCAATCATGAGTGGTTCGAAACCACACCTATGTCAAATAGATTGATGGAGGTAACAAGTCCGTCTACCATAGAACGATCAACAGAACTATGAGTAATGCAGACGGACATAAGAACAAGTATTGGGGGGAATGACAAAGGTGGGGAAATGACCCGCTGGGGAAAGGACAATGATCCTAATGCTGGATGCAACAATTACACTACAATGTAATATATATAATGAAAATGCTGGGGAAATGGCAATGGATATGGCACGCGGGCCAAACCAAATCTTGCCTAGGCAAATCATGTAAGCATACAGGCCGCGTCTAACATAGAACGGTCCACTGAACTATGCTTCGACACGAGAAGTATGGGCACATACCGGACCAAGCTCAATCATGGAAAGGCACGAGCCATAGATGGAAGGTGATGCAATGAATGCATGCAAGCTACAATGCAATATCTACAAATATGCAATGGAAATGGATACAATGGATATGGCCTGCGGGCCAAACCAACTCTTGCTTAGGCAAAGCATGTACACTTACAAGCCGTGTCTAACATAGAATGGTCCACTGAACTATGTTTCGACGTGAAAAGTATGGGCACATACCAGACCAAGCTCAATCATGGAAAGGCGCAAGCCATAGATGGAAGGTGATGCAGTGAATGCATGCAAATTACAATGCAATATACACTACGTTACAATGATGCATGACAATGCAACTATTTACGATGGTGCATGACAATGCAACTACTTATGATGGTGCATGACAATGCAACTATTTACGATGATGCATGATAATGCAATTATATTTTTTTTGTTTTGTTTTTGTTTTTGAAATGCAAATGCATGACGATGCATGATGCATGGAATGCGCGACAACACGCGACTTTTGAGATGCACGTGAACTTGAATATGCGACGATGCGAGTCGCTTGAAATGCATGTATGATGCAACTTATCAAAAGTCGTTCGGGCACGACAAACACCGAAGGACTTGCACCTTCAAAGGATTTAGGGTCTCCTAGACCGAACAAAATTCCTAATATGTCTCACTTGGAGTACATCATACCTGTCCGGTTCGTCTGGTTGCACCAGCCTTAAATGAACTGTACATACAATATCGTGCCTGCAAAGAAAACAAACTTTAACAGGTACAATGTGATTAACAACATGCATATTAATGTACTTGAAAATGCGTGACAACGCAAAGCAAGTGGGAAGCATAACGATGCTGCGAAGGCACAGACATGTAAGTGGAGCACGCAGTCTACGCAGGAAACGAAAATGATCATAAGCATGCGGTCTACGCAAGCAATGAAAATGAACATAAGCATGCGGTCTATGCAAGCAGAACATGCGGTCTACGCAAGTAAAACATGCGGCCTACGCAGGTAATGAATTTGAACACAGGAATGCGGTCCACGCAAGTAAAACATGCGGTCTACGCAAATAAAACATGCGGTCTATGCAAGGGAAACATGCGGTCTACGCAAGGAAAGCATTGCGGTCTACGCAAGGAAAACATGCGGTCTACGCAGGTAAAACATGCGGTCTACATAAGGAAAGTATGCGGTCTACACATGTAATGAATTTGAACACAGGAATGCGGTCCACGCAAGCAGAACATGCGGTCTACGCAAATAAAACATGCGGTCTACGCAAGGGAAACATGCGGTCTACGCAAGGAAAGCATTACGGTCTACGCAAGGAAAACATGCAGCCTACGCAGGTAAAACATGCAGTCTACGCAAGAAAAGTATGCAGTCTACGCAGGTAAAACATGCGGTCTACGCAAGCAAAACATGCGGTCTACGCAAGTAATGAAATTGATTGCAAACATGCGGTCTACGCAAGCAAAACATGCGGTCTATGCAAGTAATGAAATTGATTGCAAACATGCGGTCTACGTAAGCAAAACATGCGGTCTACGCAAGTAATGAAATTGATTGCAAACATGTGGTCTACGCAAGCAAAACATGCGGTCTACGCAAATAAAACATGCGGTCTACGCAAGCAAAACATGCGGTCTACGCAACTAATGAAATTGATTGTAAACATGCGGTCTACGCAAGCAAAACATACGGTCTATGTAAGTAATGAAATTGATTGCAAACATGCGGTCTACGCAAGCAAAACATGCGATCTACGCAAGTAATGAAATTGATTGCAAACATGCGGTCTACGCAAGCAAAACATGCGATCTACGCAAGTAATGAAATTGATTCCAAACATGCGGTCTACGCAAGCAAAACATGCAGTCTACGCAAGTAATGAAATTGATTGCAAACATGCGGTCTACGCAAGCAAAACATGCGGTCTACGCAAGTAATGAAATTGATTGCAAACATGCGGTCTACGCAAGTAGCGTGATTGAATGCATGCAAAATGCAATGAGATGCGCAAGATAGCGCGATGCGTTTAAACGACGCGAGTGCACAAAACAGTGCGATTGGTTTGAAATGCACAAGACAACGCGATTTGACATGCGATGCACATGGGGGCAACTTTTTGAGTTTCGTAAAAGCCAAAAGGATACGGAAAGGATATGCCTTGCACGAATTCGAGTGCCACGCACAGAAGACACGACCCAAGGCCAAAACGGAGGCCGGTTGAGCGTCAAAAATACACTTTTTTGCACTATTTTGAGCACTAAAGGCCCTGGACCCACACATAACTCAAACAAGGGTGTAGGAGGCTCCAAAATCACTGTAGGAGACCACAGGATGTCCACCGGCCATCAAAATGCATCACCGGCCGTCCATCGACCATCATACAATTTCCATCGGCACAATATTTTGCCGACCGGCAAAGAGTGTGGCCGATCGGCAAAAAGTCCCTGTATCGGGGAAGTTCTGTCTTTTCGCTACGGGTCTTTTAAAATTGGGTTTCTAGCCCTATTTTGTTCACTTCCTTTTGCTCGAAAATCCTCTCCCTCTCTCTCTAGAGTGTTTTCCTCCTTCGATTTCCTCATTTTCTTACGTTCTAGCCTCCATTTCGTTGTCCGATTCGCGAATACCTTGGCGTTTCGAACGTTTTGAACCGAACGAAACTTCGTTTCAGTGTCTCTTTCTTGATTTTCGCCACTCGGGGCTCGTTTCCCTCGAGTTTTTCTCGATACCCGTGCCTTTTTCGCACTTCGACTTTTCCGGCCTTTTCCGGCCCTCTCGGGGTTGACTTTCTGTTGACTTTTCACATTCTCGCCCGGTTTTTCGTCTTCCGACAATTTTCACATCCTCTTCGAGATGGCGGACGATCTTTCACAGAGCGGGACCCCTCCAGAGCTCGAGATGGATCCCAAGGCTGACCCCTTGCCACTTCATATCCGGCTGTTCGATCCGGAGACCTACAGGCCGGCAGTTCATGTGATACTCCCCGATGGACTACGCCAGTTCCGGAGCTTCGAGAGGGGCGTGGCACCCGAGCTTCTCCTACGTGAGCCTACCTCTCATCTGTCCTTCGGCGCTTCCGAGGTAACATTCCTTCTTCTGTTTTATTATTTCCCGGATTGTAGAACATAACTGCCATTAGTTGATCCTGTTCTCTAACTGCTTAGCCCAGATGCACCGATACACTGTACACTGTAGTTGATTGCAAACAAACTTACAACCGATATATGTTTGAAACTTACACGTGCACACACACTGCACTGACCCTGAATCACCCAAACACACGGCGCACACTGTATTTTACTGCATACATACTGGTACCTGATATCTGCTTGAGTCTGAAAGCATGCACACATGCCGTATTTGCCCTGAGCCACTCAAACACGCTGACACATCACACGTTGTAGTTCACTGTAAGTACACCGGCACCCGATGTCTGTTCAAATTTGAAAACATGCACACATGTTGTATACTTGTATGCTTCTTAAAACTGCATTTGAATATTTCCTCGCAATTATTGTTTTTGATTATAGGGGGATTCCCATACCATCCACGGGTATGGGAATATCGTCGCTTGGGATTGGTACCTAGAGCTTCCAGACGCGGTTCGTCACATCGTCGACGAGGCCGGTTTTGGCATCTTCTGCAGGGGGCTCTCCCGACTCACGACTTGTAGGCCCTTGCTCGCTGCTCTAGTGGAGAGGTGGTGGGATACCACTAACTCCTTCCACTTCTCCGCTGCGGGGGACATGACGTTGACCCCTTATGATTTCTCGATGCTCACTGGCATCGGGGTAGGGGGTGATCCGATCCCCTTCGACACCGATATAGGTGAGTGGGACGCCGCCCAGCTATACCTACTCAGCACTCAGCCTCCCCTCGCTCGAGCGGGGTTTGTCAGGTACTCTTGGTTTGAGAGCCATTTCCAGATTCAGCCGGCCTTGGCGAAGGAGGCGCAGATAACCCCAGAGGAGGTGGATCAGTATGCGCGGGGCTTCATCATGTTCCTCTTCGGGACGACTCTTTTCACCGACCGGGCGAACACCGTGCCTCTATGTCTGTTGAGCGCACTGGTGGATGTCAGGCGGATCCGCCGTTATGACTGGGGTGGCGCAGGCTTGGCCACATTGTATGGTTATATGAGCTCTTCTTCCCGCCTCAGCGGACAGCTTCTCGGCGGCTACTGGCGAGCTTGGGAGGTACATCTTCTTCCCCTTTTACATTTCTGCTTCACGTTTTCTGCATTCTGTACACCGCACACACCACGATCTACCTCTCACTGACTATATACTGCACACGCGGCACACACATACTCTACTTTACCTTGACTGTATACTGCGCACATTGTATACTCTGTACAATACACTGCACAACATACGGCTCTGTCATTTCTGCTTTATTCTGTATTTTGCTTTATCTGATAGTCATATTTATATCTGTTCTGCAGTTGTGGGTATATGCCGACTTTCCCAGGCTTGCCCCAGTACCTGATGTGGAGACCCCACTCGGCGTCCCTTTTTCTCATCGCTTTGATGTGCGATGCGTGCGGAGACCACGTGAGTCTTTTATTTTCTTCCGCCGCTACTTCGACACCATTATCGCCGCGAAGGTATGTTCAACTTTAGAATTTTTCTTAGGCTTCGCTTAGCACTATATGTTTTCAATAACAGTAGATAACAAACTGTATTTCATTTTCAGATCACCTGGCGGCCTTGGGCTCCGTTGCCAGCCGTGGTGAGGGATCACTACGAGGGCGCAAAGGAGACTGCCCGTTGTCGGATTCTATTGGAGGGCCTGGTCTATCGGGCTTAGTACCCGGGCGAGCGTTTCTTGCGTCAAACCCTGGGTTTACCGGAGCAGATAGTCCCGGGTCCACCTCCTACACATATGAGGCATACAGAGGGGTTCTCCCTTGAGCAGATGAGGGACTACACCGTCGGCTGGGGTGCAGAACATCACAGAGGCGAGGGCGACTACACAGAGTACGTCCAGACCTACATTATGCGACCCTTGAGCGGTGGTCGTCGGGTTGAGGGAGAAAGGCCAGTGGCTCCGACAGCTGGAGCGGGAGCGGGGGCTAGAGCAGGAGCGTTGAGGAGAGCTCGAGTTCGCGGTAGGGGTGGAGTTCAGAGAGGGCAGGGGACCAGCTGGCCTGCTCTACCCACTTTACTGACATACAAAGGGCAGGATGGGGCGACCTACCAGATCCCCTTTGCTCCTCCCCCGGCTGGTCATGAGTTAGCCGGTATCCCCGACTTGCCTCTGGTATGTATTACTTCATTTTGCATCTTGCATTGGTATTTCATTTTAGTTTATTTGATATTCCGCGAAATACTGATACATCTTGTACTCTTGCAGGCGTCCTCCGAGTACACCCGGCAGTCCGTGGAGTTGAATGCCTCCATGATGGGGATGCTACAGCGGACCTTCGACCTCCTGGCCCTCTATAGTATTCCGGTATGTCCTTCTGACGACGGTCTCAAACCATTCACAAGCTGATTCACGTAATCTGATGCACGGCACAACACCTGACACACTGGTCTCACAGCATCTGATACACTGCATACACTGCATTTATACACTGCTCTCTGCACTGATAAACTGTTCACGGCATTCACACACTGTACACTGCATTTTGCCCTGATACACTGCTCACGGCATTCACACACTGTACTCTGCATTCTGCACTGATACACTGCTCACGGCATTCACACACTGCATTCTGTCCTGATACACTGCTCACAGTATTCTGATGTATTTGCCGTTTGCGCTTTTCAGCCTCCCTTCCAGATTCCTCCGGTGGGTGGTGCTCTGGCTGGGCCCTCTATTCCTGCTTGAGGAGGGCGTGGAGACGCTGTACGTCCCCGTACCAAGGGGGGCGTGTTCATGTCGGGAGTAGCTCTCGGGTGCCGACCCCTGATGATGACGATGATGATGATAACGAGTCCGAGGCAGAGACAGAGGCCGGGTCATCTGAGGAGGTTGGAGACGACTCAAACTCCAGCTCAGATGACGATGCTGATGACGATACCCCTAGACCTTCGTCCAAGAAGAGGGTGAGGACAGATTCCCGGGCCCAAGACTACTGATGATGATCCAGATTGCTGCTTTTCTTCTTTTTTGTACTTTTTCTTTTTCTTTTTTCTTTGCTGGTAGTTAGATTACCCTGTACTGCCGCAGGCAGATTTTGTTTTCAAAGCTATGTACTCAAAAAAGATAATGAAATGAACAAACTTTTTGCTTAAAAAGTGTTACATTTACATATCTCATGTATTGCATCGCATCACATCATGTTACACCTCAATGTGAATGGAATTGACCTGTTGTCCGAAAAATTAAGCATTTGTACTGTAATGATCAGATAACCAAACGGCCTCATAGCAAAACAGCCCAAGCAACACACTGCTCAAACTGAACGCACAGCCGATACTTTGTTGGGGATTAGTCTGCATACAGCCCCTAACACCACACTCGGTTCATTCTGGACACAGCAAATCCTGAACAAACAGCCCAATCTGACAAGACGGAACACAAAGATGGAACCAGCTGAAGTTGAAGCACGCTCAGATGCCCCGAATTTATTTCTTCTTCTTTTGCTTCGCACAGATATAGAGAATGGCACAACACTCTGAGCATAAACGATTTTTGAAATAAAAAGGATTTTCAACCGGGGTATCGAGCCTACAACTGAACACAGCGGGAAGGACTCAAACAAAAAGGTACACGACCTAAACACAACGAGACACGCTCGGAAAAGACCCAAAACAAAAGTTGAGGTGAACAAAACGAAAGACACGACACGCGGACATGTTCAACGAAAGACCTCAAATCTCGAGGAGCCAGTTCCTCCGGGTACATTTCTCATCCTTTTTGATTTGTGATTCTCACATCACTCGGCCCTCAGGCTCGGTTTTTTTTTTTTTTTTCTCTCAAAACCCTTTTTCTTACTTTTCTCTCAACTTACACCTCTTTATTCTTTACTCTCTCATTTTTCGTCCCTCCCCAAGGTGATTGATGAATGAATAGGAAGTTGCGGGTTCATGCCCAACGCCGTTAGCTCACAACTATTTCCTCTGGTGGGTAGAGTGCCTTCCTGGCAAGTATGTTGACGACGGGGGAAAGACAGAACGCCTGACTCAACTGTGCCCCTAGTTCATCATTTTGACCATTTTTTGTTTTGGTTTTCTACTAAAACAGTTTTGATCAAGATGAGAGTCGGATTAACGTACTCGTTCGATTTTTGATTTGAAAACCATGCAAGTCAGACTATAAGCACTGAAAATTTTCCTTTTTGGGTCCAAGAAAATGGTCCAGTTTTGGAAAATGGAATAGTTTTCAAGAAAATAGTCAATCTCAGTAAAAATTTTCAAAAACTACTTTGCAAACAGTCAATGCTCAACGAGCATGGAACTTACTCTTTGAGATGCGCAACCTCGGATCGGAGGCAATGGAAAATTGCCCCTGGCTTGAAGGACACTACACGGCAACGGAAAGTTGCCCCTGGTTTGAACGGCGACTCGTGGCAACGGACAGTTGCCCCTTGTCTGGATGGTGTCGCAGCATTTGGTAAACAGTCTTCGTCAATGATGATTGCAAGCGAACTCTTGGATGCTGAGAAGACGGAGATGGTCAAAACCAATATATGGACACAGTCACTTTGAAGGTGTTGAGGGCTGGACTTCAGGACGAAGTTGCCTAGATACTCCAAACATGGGAATCAAGGATGATTAAAAACCATTGCATGGACTTAGTCGCTATGAAAGCGTTGGGGGCTGGACTTCAGGATGAAGTTGCCTACGTATCCCAAACATGGGAATCAAGCCTTACGTAGTTCCGGTTAAGGTACACTCGGGTATTTTAACCTTCACTTTTCAGGCTCTAACTTTTGCCAAGGTGCCCGATGCTGGTTTTCGACCTTGCGAGCTTCTTTTCATTTTCTTTTTTTTTTGATTTTTTTTGTATCTTTTTATTCTCTTTTTTTTCTTTCTTTTTTTCTTTTCTTTTGCATTATTACTTTTTGCTTTTGCTCTTTTTTTTTTTCTCTTGCTCTAACTTTTGCCTGGGTCGCCCTTCCGGATTTTCGGCCCAGCGAGCCTCTCAAAAGGGTAAAAGTGTAACAAGTCCATGCCAAATAGTTTTTGAAGTTGAAGCCTCTCTGTATCTAGGAGAACGACTATTGCAATGATTTACAGAAGAATCCATCATGGCTGCTCCACGAGCTTCTTCTGCTGAGATCTAATCTTTTTTATTCGACTTTGGTGCCTCTTGTTCGAGGGCGGCTTCTAATATGGCCACAAGGGCCTTACATAGCGGTTGACCGTTGAACGTTCTGAACGGGTTCAAGGTTCAAAACAAACAGGTCGAATCTTGAGGCTGAGAGCGATCCTAGGCTACACAATCTCAAGAGCGATTCCACACAGGTCTTCACAGGGCCGCGCAAAACATTTGTTTTTGAAAGTTTTTAAGAAAACGACAAATCGCTTGCGCCGAAGATAGTGTGGAACCGGTCTGGATCAAGCCAGGGTCCTTCCCAGTACTCACGCTGACAAGCATGATTTCATTCATTAAGGGCTTAGCATGCCTCTCTTTCTCTCAATTGATCAAAATTTTTGCAAAACCGGAGGAATTCCTTCCTCTTCGTTTTTACCACAATGTTTCGAAAAAAGTTTTGAAGAACTTAGGTCAATGCAATAATTCTCAAGGCACAGAAGAGCAGGTAGAATGCAGGGACGTTCCATTCAAAACCTCTGGCACAACTAGCCCAAAACAAACAATAAGCACGGAAACATGATAGCCGCAGCTATTTCATTCAGGTTTCTCGGATGTAACTGGCTCCACAGTAGAGACAGACTCAAAAAGAAAGCAAAAAGGTTAAATACAGAAACGGTGTTCGAGGTAACAACCCCGGAATCACTCGACATCCTATACAACGAGATCGACTTGGTACCACAAGACAGACCCCAAAAAAAAAAGACAGACTCAAAGCAAAGAGGCAGACTCAAAAACAAAACAGAGAACTAACCCAAAACCCAAGCCAGAAGCTACAAAACTGCATTTACAAATGCTCAAAAAGTGCGTGCCGGACGCCACATCTGAAATACACCGAGCGCCGCCCGCAGGTGGTCCAACCCCTGATCACATACTCGCAGTATCCTCAAAGTCCAACAGCTCGGTGGTAACAGACTTCGCTGAGGTAGGTGGAAAGATGACCTCATTATCGATCAGATCCTGGACTTCATGGCGAAGGCAGAAACAGTTGTCGGTGACGTGACCGGTCTGTTGGTGGTACGCATAGTACAAAGTAACATCATGTGTGAGAGGGAGATTCTTCGGGAGAGGCCGAGGTTCAAGAGGTTTGAGGTGCCCCCTTTCGGCAAGAATCTGAAGTGCCTTAGACAGAGGCATGTAGAGAGCATGAAAGACCCAGCGCCCTCGGGGCAGGTACTTTGAAGTCTGAATATTCTTACTAGACGCACTAGCAAAAGGGTCGGCAGACACCGCCTTGGTTTTCTGATCTTTCCCAGGTGCAGGGTTGGGAATAGAAGGAATTGTTCTGGCATGACGGGGCCTATCTTGATTTTCTAACTAACTTGAACTACCCTCAGGTGGAGTGGGGAAAGCATCCTCCACGGTTTTTGCCACAACTGCGGATATCTGTTGCTTGTTCATCCCCCCGGCTTTCAAAGCCTCGACTGCCCATAATAGTTGTTCAATGAGATCGGCATCTGCCTTTATTTTGTTCTTGCCTTTGGCCTCAGCCTGATCGAGGGTTTGGGTTACTACATCAGAGCAAAACCCAGTTGTTGCTGACACGTCGTGGCTGTAGCTGGAAGCCACCTCTGGCTGGCTGAGCTCTATCACAATCTGCCCCAGTAGTGGGGGCTTCTACGGTATGAAATTCCTGGCATACGGTGCCGCTGGCGGTGAAGCCGACATTCCATAGGCCAAATCGGCCACAGATCTCTAGAGGTTACCAATCATTCCCATCAGCTCGAATGTAGTGGGCTCGCGAGCCTGATACAACTGGGGAGTCCAGATCGGGTGCGCGACAAGCAACCTGGGCGGATGCGGTACATCAACATTGGTTTCATCCTACAGGGCAATCCCTTGATCTAGCGTAGCTGTCATAACCACAATCTCTTCTGAATTCTGCGTCATCATAAGTCCGCTGTACTGAACGGTGACTGACGGATCAGATATCTGTCTTGCCTCAGCAAGGGGGGACACTAGCTACTCTGTATCAACTCTCTGAACACTCTGAACTGAAAGGAAAAACAAACAGCACTTCAACCCAAGCAGATCAAACGCAGGTGTAGCCAAACAACTGCACTCTACTACTGATCACTGTTCCCCAGAATCACTGTCTCCAAAACTGAACTTGATGCCCGTAGATAACTGATTCTCATAAACTGACACTGATGCCCTCAGGTCTGATACTCAAACTTGCAAACTGATATGTACGTTCCTGTAGAGATACATTCTAAAAGCACATAGCAAGTAAAAAGAGCCAAAACACCCCTATGGAGGGGTAGGGTTTCCCTGTCCTATTTTGTCAGGAGCTAGGGTTTTACTATGCACGCAGTAGTTTCAAACAACTTAGCATCGGGTAAGCAACCCGTCCTAACTTGGAATGGTCACTATGGATCCGAATATGCACTAGGTCGAATGGTCGAAAGGGGTGCCCTAGTAAAACCGGGGTTTGTGTTCCCATACTGTCAGTGCCCACAACCGGTCAGCCTTATGGTCATGCCTTGACAAGACAAGCCTCCAGCAAATCGTTCAGGAATGACAGATGGCAAACACTGTGTTCCTAGGCGCACCAATGCACATGCAATGCAAAGAAACACATAAATGAAATCAAAACAGGATATCATGAGTTCGAGTCAAGCTCTCTAAACTCCCCAGCAGAGTTGCCAGAAACTGTAACAACGCCCGCGAGGGACCCCGCTACAGTTCGGACTCGATTTGTGTCACGGTTCTTAATCTGAACCAAAGAGTCCAAATCCGGCAAATCGTTTTGAGAAACAGATTTTTGAAAAGAAGTGCCAAACATGGACTGCTTTGCCAGATACAGAGTCGCCACCTAAATATTTTATTTTGGGGAATTTAGGAAACCCTGACTCGGTGCCAAAGGCCACGTGTCCGTCATCACCAAAGTTGCCTCAGCTCGGGAACTTGGGTACGATTGGGGAAGGTCAGCTATGAGCACCCCCTCTCGCCCGATCCGAAGATCGGCCTCTACTAACCATGATATCCGTTTTTGAAAACGTTATGTGTTCTTATTCTGGTTATTAGCCTAGAATTACTATGTTATGCGCACAGTAAACAAGTATAGACTAGATTGCCTAATTTGGGAATAAGCATTGCATATCCGATTTGTTTTGGAAAAATGTTTTGGAATTTGCTACTTGCAAGTAGGCTAAAACACGAATTTCAATGAGCTATTCCAACTCAAACAATCCAACCTTCACCCACAGGCATTCAAGCAGTTATATCACATAAACAGCTAGCCTCATGGAAATCATGCTATCATGGCAACACTTACACGCATGCAAGGATGCTAAAGCATAAATGCTTACATCGTACTCCGTGCCAAAACAAAAACTAGTTAGTAATCATATGCATGATCCTAGTTCATGTTAAGTGCCTAATGCAACGCATACAGAATGTCACTAGAGTAGACTCGGCTAGTCTATGAATGACATGTGAAAATACACAAGTAGCATGTATTCAAATTGGATTTGAAATGGTAATACAGTTAGCATGATGCGCCGAGCCCGGTGCATGCAATACTGATGAATGATGCACGCATGCATAGCATAAGGTATGCTAAATTAAACATGACCTATTACTAACCATCAAAGCAGGTAAGTAAAAAGGAGAAAGAAATGGGGATTGGAAGACATGCACACACTCACCCACACTTTATTATAAATTTACCCTCGCTCGGAGGGACCAAAAGAACAGTACAAATTAACTAACTCGCAAGCTAATTAATTATTACAAATTACCTAATTAATTAACAAATTAACTAAGCTTAGAAAAGCAAGAGAAGGGGCCTCGGGAAGAGGGCTCAATGCACGCGTGCTGGGTTTTGCTCAGAAGTGCACTGCCATGCATAGGTTGCCTCTGTTTTCCCTGCTCTGCCTCTTTGAAGACTGCCAAAGTCTCAGAATTGCTTCCCCGAACATTAGGAGACACCACCGGCTAAGTAGAATGGCCACCGGCAGTAGTATGTGAAGCTATCGGCTGTTGGTGAAGCTATCGGCCAACAATGGATTGCCGGTCGGCACTAAACACTGCCGGTCGGCGAAGAATGTCTACAGAATCTGCAATTGACAGCAGCGGAGGGCAAGGCATAGCATGGCAATGCAATTCAAGCAATGTATGCACCAATCCTATCCCTTATCATGTGTATGACTCAAAGGGACATGGTCCTTGGTTCTTGGACCATCAATCGCGCATTTCAATGCGTGATGGCCCAAGAGACCAAGTTGTGCATTTTCATGTCAAATGAAATGCAAACCAAATAAGCACATAAAGGCCCAACCTCTATCACTTGACTTCAAGAGGCAAGGCATGCATGTTCAATGCGATGCAACCTAAGCATGTTAGCTAATATGCAACATGGCATAAAAGAGAGCATACAAACATGCAATGCACATTAGGTACACAAACTAAGCAACAAAGCAAACAAGCATGCCACAATTATGCAAACCATTAGAGCATGCAAGATGTAATCCAATCACGCAACATGCTAGCAACTTGACCAATGGAATGCAAGGCGAATGCAAGTGATTTCAAGCATGTAACATGTGCAACCAAAGCATGCAAACATGGGATGATGTAACAACACTTGAATGGCATGCAAGGGATGGACTTACACTAATTGGACAGCTCTAAGTTAGGTCCAAAACAGTGGCCAAAAGCTTAAGAAAATGGGACCAAACAGACATACACACATGCGCATGTTAAGGCCTAACGCTTAAGCATCAAAGGACAACTTTTAAGCACACTTAAAAGGGAATAATCATGGACATATGGCATGCATTATAAGCCTTGAAAATCATGCTATAAGAGGTGCCAAACCAACTTAAACAAGACGAACATTAGCATGCAAATGGTCCAAACATTTAAAGCAAGTCAAAGGGGACTTAAACCATGGCTAAGCCGACCAAGCCTCACAAGGCCAAGAAGGCTTAAAACAGGTCCAAGGCAGACCTAGACCATGCAAAGGGACCCCCTAGATGGCATTTAAGTGGCTCAAATTCGAAAGCATGCACAAAGGCCAAAACATGGAGCACACAACATAAGTTTTCAAAGCATTAAAGAGGTGTCCAAGGCAAGCATACGAGCATATCAAAGGGACTGAAATAACATGGAAAATGATCCCAACCCACTAAATCGAAGTAAGTGCTGCATGCAACACACTCATACACTTAAGGCCAACAAACCAAAAATGCAAAGGGGCTATGTAATGCATGCCATGGTCGACCAAAATGACTGAGGACAGACCTTAAACATGATGAAATAAGCATGAAAGCTTCACAAAGCTAAGCCTAAAGCATGCTAGAACAACGGTTTACAACCTAAGGCATGTTAAGGCAACAAAATGGCATTACAAGGCATGTATGCTATGCAAGCATGGTGTACCAAAACCAACTAAAAACAGAGGCATATTATGACATAATAAGCACAAAAATCAGCTAATGCATAGTCAACATGAACCTAAACATGGTGCTCCCTTAAGAGGCCAAAAATGGTCCTTTTCAAGGACAACAAGGAGAGGGGGTGGCCCTCTCCTTCTTGGGACCTCAAGGCACTATCCCCATCTCTGAAATCCCTCAAGATTTCAGTGGTGAGGAGGCCCAAACACCAAGGTCTCAGAGCTCACCCAAAATAGCACAAAATGGGGCCTCTCAAGGCCTAAGAGGGGTCAAACGACCTCAAATCACAAAACACTCTAAACAAACTTTTTAGAGGGCCTAAAAACAGAACTTTTTTATGTTATACACTAAACATAAAAACAGTTGTAAGGTAGGCAAAAATACAATACAAGAAAGGGGTAAAAAGGAACAAGTTTCTTACCCTTGAAGACCCTCTTCAACAATGGAGCTCCAGCAGCTTCTTTAGGTTGAAACCAGCTCCAAAACTCCAAGAATACCCCTTTGGCCCTCAATAACCAAGAGAAGGTGTAATGGTGGGTGCTTGTGAGCAAAAGTAAGACAAAACACACACACTAAGCTCAAGAGAGAGAGAGAGATATATAGGATAGATATAAATTCCTAACCCTAATATCAAAGCTCTCTAAAAATGTTCTTTAACCCTAAATCCAAGAGAGGAGACTCTCTCTTATAGAACTCTCTCTTGTAAAGCTTGTCAAATAAGCTTGTCAAGAGAGAAATCCCTCCATACACGTGTATGGAGGAGAACAGAGTGGGTGCCAGCTATCACAGCTGGCACAAAATATCTACCAAAAGTAGATGAATAGTGATCGGCCATTCAAAATTGCCATTTTGGCAAAACAAATGGCCGACCGGCAACAAAGAGTGCCGACCGGCAATATACATTGCCGATGGCATAAAATCACTGGCCGGTGGCCTCAGGCCATGGCCGGTGATGTGTGGGGATGCCTCACAAGGCATTCCCTGTCCCTCCAAGGCAAAACACAAGTGTTTGGTGGAAAACCAGACACAACACGGTCGAGTCGAGAAATCCTGAGGCAAGGCGCGCAACCAAGACCTCCGGAAACTCAAGACGAACACAAACAAGGGTAATCACCAAAGTGTTCCAATGGTGACGTCCAAGTCTTGAGGACGGTCAAAAATGGGGTGTCTACACACATTTCATCACTTTTGAGTATAAAACGTCCGATTTGAATACATGCAATGCAACATAACGACGTGCTTATCTTGCACTTTTACTTATCAATTTTGTTTACTGATTTTAATTACCAAACCATTCATTAATCCATTGTTCACTGGTGATTGTCCTCTAATGAAAAGGGGGTTCAAACCACAACTTGTTTTGGGCATGAAAGAGGCATTACACTGTTGGTAATGAACTCCCTAAGGGATGAAACCATTAGGTGTAACACCTCAATTTCACACTTAGGCAAACAAGTGGCTTGAAACCACTTTCAAAGAAAATCAAAAGTGAAGAATTGAGGGAAGTTGAAGACGTGATTAAGTATTGGAAATGAATGATAAAGGCACTAAAACATGCAACCAACTCACACCAATGAGAGTTAAAGCCTCCAAACACTAAGCTAGTGAAGGAATTAACAGTACCACCATGCCATGCAAGACATAAATGAAACAAGCAACCAAAAACAGAGGCAAAACAGCCCTAAATATGGTCTAAAACATGTTGGACTCAAGACACAAAAAGCCAAAACATTAAGCTAACGCATGGGGTTGCACCACAACTATGCACAACAAGACTCAAACAAACTAACCAGCCCAAAATAGAGCTAAAACAGGTTATTTTAGAGACTAAGACATGCTAGACTTGAGCTAAGTTAGGCTAAAAACACATGCTAACATACAAAGCTAACTAGGCATGCAAGCAAGACACAAGGAGGGGAGGCCAACCCCTCCAATTTTGAACTTCAAAATAAGTTTTTTACCACGAAAAAACCTCTGAAATTTAGTGGTTAAAAGGCCCAAAAAAGTTGGTTTTAAAGTAAGGAATAAAGGCACAAAACTTTACAAGCAAAGAACCAATAAGGGTGAACCACCCCCTTACTAAAAAAGCTTCAAACCACCATTTTCAGGCCATAAAAACAAAGGTTTTTTAGTTCAAAACCAGACTCAAAACAATTTAAAAAGATGAGAAAACAAGTATGCTAAACAAGTGAACGAAACAAGTAAACTACCTCTTGAAGCAAAGAGCAATTCTAGGCACAAATCCAAGCTAAAACCACTTGCTAGAGCTCAAATCAAGTCTCAAGGAACCTCAGCTCAAAGAGAAGTAACTTTGATTAAGGTAGTGTATGTAAAAGTGTAGAGAAAACAAGCTTCAAGGTACAAAATTGTAAGAGAGAGAGAGAGATAGAAATCTAGAGAGAGAGCGGATTTTTGTCTTTAAATTTTTCTAACCCCCTTACATGTAAGAGAGGGGTCCTATATATAGAAAATACAAAAGCCCTTCACAAACATCTAGCCATACACGTGTTGGAAGATGCATGAACCTGTGCAAACAGCTGGCACAAAATATCAAAAAATATCTGCAGGAAACACTGATGGCTGGCCGGCCATTAGTGATGGCCGGCAAGCCAAAAGCCATGGCCGACAGCCTTCAAGGATGACCGGCAGACCATCAACAACTTCATTCTGAAAAGACCTAAGCATGGTCCAAAGATGAGACAAAAATGGATACAGGGTTTGGAAAACTCAAACCTGTGGCGTTCTGCCACGGACTTCAAGCGTTCGGTGAGTAATCGAACTCACCATCGGATATACCTGCAAGAACATCCAAGTCTTAAAGGGTCGTAAAAAATAGGGTGTCTACAATTTGTTAAGGATGTATTAAATACAGTCAACTAACTCCACAATCATAGAAAATAATAAGACTATAAATATGTTTTTGTTAGATATTAAACTACCGTTTTCTCTAATTCATTCTATTTAAAAATTATATTCTTTTCGTAACGGAGTTTTTTTAAGGGAGCTCGGGTCAAAAATCTAAAATTGAATTTTTTTGTCCAATAGTTCACGCGCAAAACAATAATATTCATAAGGATAAGCAAATGTAAAATGACCAAATTACCTAATATATATATATATATCATCACGGTCACAATTCTCATAATGTAATCTATCAACACACGGTTACTCTCTTTGTCTCTTCACCGGAGTCACCAAAGTCGCATCCGCTTTAATCACCTCAGATCCTCCCTCCTCCGATCCTTCTCCTCCTCCTTCTCATCCTCCCTCGCCGTCGCCACCACCTCTCCTCCTCTTTTCTATCCATCGCCGTCAGTAACGCCCTGACTTTTATTACTCGGATAATGTTATCTTTTTCCTTTAACTTAGGCAATTTCAATAATGATAAACATCAAAGGCATTTAAGATAGAATAAATTAAAATGTCCTCTCTCATGTACATGTATAGAAATACAATACACGCCTATAGGCATTACGTCATCAATTACAAAATAAAGAAATATATAAAAGTGATTAACTTTTTTTACAACACATTAACATTTTGTCTGCATTTAAAAGGCCCATTGGCCCACAATTAACATACTTCAAGTCTCGAGCAACTCTTTACTCCATACCTAAAAAACGATTAGCAACGTGAGATGAACACAAAAGTCCAGTAGGAATCCCAATAATCCTAAACAATAGCAACATATAGATAGCTATGATCATGAATGCTCCACGTATATACAAATAGGTATTATGACATTTCATACTTCAAAATATATTTACATAAATACAATATTCCATAAGATCCTCTTTAACATAACAAGAAACAAATATCAGTTCTTATCTTTCAAAACTTTCCATTTGCATTTTAAAGAAATTTAAACCATTCATTACATTACCACGATCTCCTAAGATCGATCTAAACAATATACTTATCCTACATTCCAACTCATTACGGCTACAAGGACAATTACTATATATTATGGCCTTGAGCATTAGTGTGAAATGAACGTTCACAACTACACATATATGCAACAATAGACGCGTTAACACGCATTACCATATTTTACCGGTCACAGAAGGAAAGCCAATAATGCAACCCTTTTTATCACAACATATGTATGAAGATAAACTACGTGTAATTAACACATAACGGACCCTGACTTCGTCAAACCATAACCACCACAACCTATTTCACCAAGCACGAGCTGGATGGGAGAGGAACCCATTTCAAAGCGCCAAACTTTACCGGTCCTAGAGCTGGAGGGGAGAGGAACCCATTCATACTTTACCAAGTGCAAACCGAAGAGGAGAGAAGCCCATGTCAAAGTGCCAAACTTTGCCGAGTGCAAATCCAGTGGGGAAAGGAACCCATATCAATGCGTGTTTTCATTCAACTTAACAATTGACACATTATTTCAAATTTTAAAAATTATTCAATAACATCAATACCATCATTTACAGATGGCCAATGACACAGCCTCATAAACAACAAGTACCAAGTCTATGAATTCAATTTCGTCCTCTTAATTTAGATTTTATCAACATTTATAGCTTGCATAACTTTCATCTCTTAACTCCAATTAATTCAACTTCTAATTCACGCAATTTTCAAAACTCATAATTAAAGTCCCTTCCATCACTACCAGCCCATCTTTATGATTCAATTCAAAATATTCAAATTTGATTCAAAAAGTAATAATTTGTCATGAATACAATTATTTACTTGTTTAAATAAAAAATAAAATAAAAAAATCGTCAGCTCCTTTTGCTTCTCATTTTACAAAAGTATATAAATGTTTTATTGATTTCCAAAATTTATTTCCTTTCTATCCAAACTCCTAATACCCAACAAATCGTAACATATTTTTCATTCAATATCAAAACTCAACTAGTAAATTTATTCTCATAATCCAACACCTATATGACACAAATTAATCCCGTCCCTCAAACAAATAAATAACCAAAGGATTTGGGGTTTTGCATCACAACCCTCATAAGCAAGATTAACCATTCCACAAATCTTTCAATATACATAACATTTATCAACAGCTTTTTTATTTCTTCAAAATTCTGATTTTTCGACAATTATTACAACTTAACAATTATAAAACCATAGATAACAATTAACACAAATTAAATTCATGATGCGTTTTTTTTTTCCCCTTACATACCCATTTTCACATTTTTAATACATAATACCCCATATGGTTCTAATAAAATCAAATCATCAATTTTACCATCTTTCTCACAACCCATAAACAATTAATTATGATTTTTTTGCTCTAATCCTTTTAAACATATTCCTCAAACATACAATATCATATATTCACAATAAAACACAAGATTTAACTCTAGATCATAAAATCCTAACCCTCATCACTTGCTTTCAAAAAAATACCAAACAAATCAAGTTTTTAATACAATAAAAACTATCATATATCTATCTATAATGAGGTATTGAAAATGAGTAAAGAAATCTCTACCTCAAAGAGAAAAGAGGAGAAAATCTAAAAAATCAATTTTGCCAGAATTTGATCTCCATCGGTAAAAACGTAGCCCTCGAGATGCTCGTCATTTTTGTATAAGGAACTAGTATCAAAATCTTGCTTGATCTTTGTAGATTGAAGAGAACGTGGAATTTGGTGAGAGTGTAGACATCCTATTTTAACCGACCCTAAGACTTGGGCGTTTTCTTTTGATTACCCGATGATAATAATCAGAATGTGTTTCTCACAAAATTTTCAGTAAAAAAGACAAAATTTGAGCTTTGCTTCCTAACCCTGAGCCTATTTTGGTAAAGTATTTGAGTTTGTGGGACACCCGGAAGAAACTAGGCCGAACTAGAGCGAAACTGTGTTGAACGGAGCAAAACAAATTTTTTCCGCTCTGGCCGGTCGACCGACCGGTCGATCGGCCCCAGGCAGTGTAGTCCGGATTTTGTTATTCAGTTCGTGTGGGCATTCCATTATCCTATTTTTTGATATATTCGCGCACCAAATTCATACACACTCAGGCTCCATTGCCAAAAGAATTTGACCCTTCAAGAAAAAAAGAGCTAAAGCAAAAGGAGTGCTTTAATGACACGAATACTCCACTTTCTCTTCCACCTTTGATTGTCTCCACTAATATAATCCACTTACAGTGCCTATATAAGGAGGTCTGAAATGTTGATGGAGAAGAGTTTTGTTGATAAAAAGGAAGAGATTTTTTGGATGAAGAATGACTAGATTGATAGGGAGAGTCTAAGCTTTGATCAAGAAAGGTGTCAAAGTGAAGAAGTTGAACTGTGAATTTCATTCCCTGTGATACCATCTTTATACATTGTTATTTGATCTCAAAAATTTCATTACACTGTTATATCATCCTTATACACTGTTATTGATCCCAAAAATTCCTTTATAGTCAACTTGTGTAGCTTTGAGCAAGGAGTGTTCAGTTTGTGTTGAAAGCGAGAAAATTAGAGTGAATTGTGCAACCTAGGTCTTCACCATCTTCCCCCCCAAACACTGTTAAACAACCCAAAATTCTCATTCTAGCTAAAATTCCAAATTTTTGAATAGAGGATTAGAGGTGTGTGCGGTGTGATTCGGACGATTTGAGAGTAAAATTACAAACCGAACGGCCGATTAGCGGATTGACAAATTATGGTTTGGGCGATTTTTGACAGATTGGCGGATTGAAGAATATTCTAACTAATTATGATACATTTGCATAATATATAACAGTAATTTATATAATATTTTTTAGATATATAACACAAAATAGTTTTACATAATATGTTTCATAAATATAACCACTAATTTGTAATAAATTGTATATCTTAAATCTCTCACACTCATTTTTACATTGATATTTTATTGGAAGTTAAAAAATATGCATGTATTAACTATAGCGGAGCGGAGCGGTTCGGTTGGCGGATTATAAATTTTAAAGTTTAAACCGCGGTTAGCGGTTAGAGTGGTGCGGATTGATGCGGATTGGTGCAGTTTTGGCAGATTGGACTATATTTTGCATAGCCCTATGGAGGATTGATAACATAAATCTCAACCTTAAGAGTGATCAAAAGGAAGTTTGGAAATCAAGAAGTTCATTCTTTCTTTAGAAGGTGAATTTTCAATCTCTTTCATTTTCTTGCATTTTCTCTCTTATATTTGTTTTCTTACTTTAATTTCATATTAGCTTTGTTGTAATCTAACTGGAAGTGGTTAGTTGAGCCACCTACATATTCGTTGTTTATTCTTTTCTCGGTGTTGCAACAAGACATGTTTTGTTAGGCCCAGTTGGCTGGCCGACCGATTAACTTCTTTTGGACTAAACGGAGTAGTGTTCCAGTGTTGCACATACCAATTCCCGATGGTCTCCAAGGTACATGAAGCTTTTATTTTCTTTTCATTTGAGTGTTTGTGAGGTTTTTTTATTTTGTTATAATATTTTCTTCCTCCCTCTCTCATTCGGTTTGTAATTATTTATTCAAAGTTTTGTAATAATTTCCCGCACCGCTTCTCTCTATCTCATTCTTTTACTTGCTTTCCTTCGTGAATATGATCATATTTTGTTTTTAATCATATCCATTATTTGCATCCATGTTTCATACATCTTGATTCGGCTAAATTTGCATTTGTGTGCGTGTTTTTCTTACTATGTTTAGCATTCTACCATGAAGTTATTTGCTTACTTGATATAACTATATAAATGCAGGTGGATGGAGGTTGTGTTGCTTAATTTGGAATGATATTGATTTTCATGTTTGTAAACTCAATTTCTTCGAGTTGTACATCTTCAAAACTCTTTCAAAATACATGAAATCAAGTTGTTCCAAAATGAATGTCATAGTCCATACTTGTTTGCTTTACGTAGGAAATTTTAGGATCTATTAAATAATCGGAATATGAACATATAAAGTAAATAAATATTATATCATGGTTTAGTAGAGGCCGATCTTTTGATCGGGTGAGCGGGGAGTCCTCAATTAATGACATTTCCCCCTCATACCTAATGTTCTGAACCAAGCATCCTTGGTTACGACGAACAGTGGCCTTGGCATGAGTCACGGGTTTTCTAATTTTCTCAAAATATTAGGTGGCAACTCTAAGATCTAGTGATGTAGTCTATTTTTGGCAAAGATTTTGTATTAAAACGGATTTTCCATAAAAGTTGCCAAATTTGGACTTTTATCTATGTTTCACATTACACTCGTGAGACTATATCAAAGAAGTCGAGGGTTCGATATGTTTAACATGCACGAGTACCCCCAGGTGATGTTATAGAGAGTTTACAGAGAAGGAAGAAAATACAGAAGTTAGAGAGAGAGAGTGATGAGAAATGGTCAAAAAGAGAGAGAGGAAGAGAGAGAGAGAGAGAGAGAGAGAGAGAGAGAGAGAGAGAGAGAGACATGATTTGAGTGAAAAGAGCACAAAAATTGATGTCTGGACAAGCAAAATCTACTTGTGCAGATCAATTGAGGAAAAAATGGCTTACTTGCGAAATCCGCTTATATGGAATTTAGATTCCGCTCGTGCAGATTTGACTTATACAGCTTTTGATAACTAACTTCAAACAAGCGTATCTCCCTCGTTCAAATATGGTCAATTTTATGTCAAAATTGAAGCCCCGAATATAAGCTTTCCAATGGTTCTAGCCTTACATTAGGATTCAAAATGTAGAGAAAGAAAAAGGCAAAAGAGTGAACACTACTCAAAATAAAATTTTGAATTTGGCATTCTTGGTCTAATCTTGCCTAACCAACATGTTAACTCATCAATCAAGACTCTAAACAATGAGGAGAAGGTCTCAATTATAATAACTAAAAGGTTAAATGCAACTCACAACTTTCAAAAGTCCCAAAAAAAAAAAAAAAATTGGAAGTATAAAGTAACGGTTGCCATTTAACATAAACAAGTTGGGTCTAAGACCCTAGGCACTACAACCCTTCTCTATTCTTTATATCTGGTCTTCGGTGCCAAGATCCAAGTTGAGAAGTCATCCCCTGGTGCTAACCACTAGTTTCTTTTCTTATGTTGATCAGCTTTGCCATCATCGCTACTAGAATCGTCTTCACCAAAGCCACTCTCCCGTCTCTCTCTCTCTCTCTACTAGATTTGGAACCAAATCACATCGCGTAACCATAGATATGAAGGATGGACGCCGGCATGGGCTTCGCAATCCAAATCAAGGTTTTAGCCATCGTTCATGGCGGCACAATGGTAGGAGCTGGAGCATTAAGCTCTAATATACACGTATTTAGCTTCAAATATATATTGGCTAGGTTCTTCGAATGTATGTATGTGTATATATGTATGTATACATGTATATGTGTTTATCTCTCTCTTTACAAATTATTATTATTATTATTTTGTAGTTGATTTGTTGTTATCATATATGTGTATGTATCTGTCTCTTTATTTATAGATTTTTTTTTAATTTTTTTTTGTGGTAGTTGTTGATCTCTTGTTCTTCTTGTTGTTGATGATGAATGTTGTCGGTGATGATACTCAAATCAGTATAGATTTGTTGTTGAGTATTTGTTAGGGTTTGGTTTGGCTTTGTGTTATAATAGATAGGATTGGTTTGGCTCTATATTTCAACATATAGGATTCGTTTTGGCTTGGTATTTCAATATATAAGAATTTCAAACATATGGCATTTTCACACAGATAGATTTTGAAAAAATATAATAAAAAATTCAACAGATAGAATTTTAACAGATAAGATTAGTTATTGATGATGATTTTGAATAGACGTGTGAGTAAGAGACATAGATAGAGAGAAGACATATTTGAACATATAGGATTTGGTTTTGTTTGATACCTTAACAGATAGAAAAAATTAAAAAAATTTGAATAGATAGAATTTCAACATATAAAATTTAGAGTAAAAAAATTAAATAGATAGGAATAAAATTTGAATTAAAAATATCATAAAATAACAAAGATAAGGTAAAAAAAAATTAAACAGATAGATATAAATTTGAATAGATAGAAAAAAAATTGAATAGACAGTCAAAAAAAAGTCAACAGATAAAAAAAAGGTCAATAGATAAATTAAGGGTTAAAATTAGAAATAAAATGTCATTCAAAACAAACAATGTGACTTCTTACCAATATTTCACAAAAGGTGAACCTCTCACCAATAAAAAAAAATCCATTGGACCTAATGTCTTATACCTTTCTTAGTTTTTCAACAATTTACTATTTTTTTAAGCATTTTTTTTTATCATAAAAGTAAATGTCTTTATTTTTAAATGACATTTCATGGAATTTTTTTGTACTTTAAATATCCTCTATTTTGAATCATAATTAATTATATGGTGTAAAAGGAAAATAAAAGTCATATATGTTTTGTGGTTTTTTTAATAAATTTTTTATATGTCCTTTATTTTTACAATAATTATTAAAAATTATATGCCTTTTATTTTTTTTCATGATATTTAATTTTTTTATGTCCTTTATTTTTGTAACAAATATAAAAAAATTATATACCCTTTTATTTTTTTAATTTTTAAATTTATTTTCTTTACACTATATAATTTAATTACGATTGAAAATAGAAGGCATTTAAAATTTTAAAACAAATTCTACAAAATGTTATTTAAAATAAAGGCATTTACTTTTATGATAATTTTTTTTAAAAAAAAAAATCTATTATGAAAAATATATAATTTTAAAATATAAGGAATTAGAGAAAATGATAGTTTAGTCTCTAAAAAAATATATTTATAATTTTTGCTTTCTATGAGAGTGGTAATAGTATTTAATGCATCCTTAATAAATGCTTAACAAAATCGTTTGTAATTTACCTTTATTATTATTATTATTATTATTTAAATTTTTTATTTTTAAATGTTAAGTAGTATTTAATAATTGTTTCCATAAAAGATAAGAGAATTTTTTTAAAAAAATTTTGATAGATAAAGGACATATAATATTTTTATAGTAGTTAAGGTTTGTCAATATTTTCACAGAGAAAATTTGACTCAGAGAAATTTCGCCAGACTCAAAAAAATTTCAGTCTCGACACAGAAAAAGTTAAATTTTTACAGTAAAATTTCTTTAATTTCACAAAAGATTTTTAAAATTTCTCTAATATGATTATAGAAAAATCTTATTTAAAGTCCTTAACTAATAAAAAAATAAATAAATTTAAATCTCTCCTACACAAAAAAAGGACTAATTTTTTTCAAAAAATATGAGTTTAAAAAACGGAAAGGCCAATAGAATCCAAACGCGTATCGACCTCTCTTCCGCATTAGAGAGACCTCACCGACAAAAGATACACTCCGCCATTCTACTCCATTAGAAGACACAGAGAGCTATGCGTTTGTAGAGAGAGAGAGAGTGAGAGAGAAGGGGCGGTTAGAGATGGTTTGTTCAGGTAGAATTCTGGCGGTTTCTTGCCCTATATCGACTTTGATTCCCCACAATTCAGTGTTCCAAAACTCAAGATTCCTCCTTCAAGTAAAGCTCAAATCCACCCACAAATGGCGACCCATGGCCTCCGAACCTGAGGCTTCTTCATTTGCTCCTTCAATTGATTCTGATTCTACCGATATAAACGCCCCTGGGTAACCAATCTCTATACTATTCTACATATATTCGCATTTTTTTTGTTATGTTTTGATTTGAATTTGAATTTGAATTTGAAGTTTATATGTGATATCACTTGTTTCTAGTTCAGCTGGAAAAAAAAACAGAAGATAGATTAACAATTCTTGTTTTTTCTTGAGTAGTTTGGAACTTGACTGCTCAGAGCAACTCCAACAGTTGCTATCTAATCATGCTATTGCTACATTTTGGCACAATAGGAGTATCATGCCCAATTTTAGGACGATGAATGTTTGACTATTGAATGGCTCTATATTGCCCCGAAAAAAGTTGATTTTTTTTTTTAACAAATATAAATACAATAAAGTTAATAATTAATATACACAACTATTTTAGGATACAAGAGCTTATTTGGTTGGACGGATTATAACATAGGATTGGAATTATTAAACCATGGAACTCACATTCGATTGTTTGGTTGCAATTTTTGTTATTCGGATTAGATTTTGATAGATGATCTATCCAACAAAATTGGCAAACTTTTTATTCCTACAACTAATAATACAAAACAAACATATAATTGAGATCATATTTTTCTATTTATATTGCAAAATAAACGTGAACAGGAAGAAATTATTACCTCTCTAATCCAACTAGATAACCAATGTTACACTAACAATATGGATTGTTAATCCCCCAACTATTAATCTTGCTAATCAAACAAGGCTCAAAGGTATTTGTACTTACACAGATTTCTGTGCACGTGAACAATACATGATCCATTCTTTAGACCTCTGACAATAATTTGCTCCTGAAAGAATCACGATGGGGAAAAGAAATTAGAGGTACAGAGATTATAGATTCATTTATCACTTCCCTAGTCTAACATGAACGAACTCCAATCCATGTGGCTAATGGTTATCCCAAATACTTAGCATCATGCACGCATCTACCACTGATAAATTGCACCACCAAACGGGACTGACTGGCTATATCGGCCGAGCACATTGTTTTATTCGGCTCGGTTCCTATTGATAATGAGAGTAGCCCAATAACCAAGCCGGTCATATCATAGGTAGACCGGTTGATATGTAGACCAGTTCGGCCCACACCCATCTGCCCACCGGGCTTGCACAACTTGCCCATTCAACCAGTCGAAGACTGGGCCCAAGCCCACTGGGCTTCTGATTGGTCTTGCTTAGCCACCCATCTTGGTCCTTATTTTAGGCCATTAAGATGGCCCAACCTAGGCCCACAATGTATCTTGGCAGCCCAATAGCCCTGGCCTTCCCGGTCAGAATTGCTACCACAGTATCCATTAATTATAGTCTAAACAAATCTAAACCCATCAATTAGTCGATTGGTTCTCATCAGCACTTGACTTTGAGATGTGGATCATCCGCATGGCATGTTCTATTTTTAAAAAAAATACTAACTTTCATAGTAGAACAATTTTAATTCAAAGTACAATTTGAAGGAATTCCATCATAAAATACTAACTGTCAAATTTTATTTAATTTATTTTAATATTAAGTTAATGAGTTGAATTTTTAATATTAATTGTTGGATTACAAATATATATATATATATATATATAAAATAAAAGATAGGGTAAATTACAAATACTTGCCCTGAGGTTAGCTTAAAGTATAGAATTGCCCACTGTGATTTGAGAAATTACAAATATTCCCTTGTTAGAAATTTTTATTTAACAGAATTAACTAAAAAAATGAAATCTATAATTGCTTTCTTATACAATAATAAAATTACCTAAATTATTAATTGAAACATATTTCTAACATCATTAAAAATTATTAATTGACTTGATGATTTATTAATAAAATGAGCTATTTATTATGAAATTAGAAATCTCAGGGGGTAGAACGTAATTTCCAGAACCACAGGAGGCGATTCGTATTTTAATCAAATCTCAGGGAGTGTATTTGTAATTTACCCTAAAAGATACTGCGAATACCTATAATTAAGTACGTATGATTGTATCGTATGGTAGAAATTGAATTGTGCCAGAGCAGAGCTCTCAAAATTGACAATATAACATGCTAAAATATGACATTATCACAATTGAAATAACATGATTTGCTGGAGATGGCCTTAATTTCCAACATATTGCTGGATGAAACATGTTTGATCTTCTTGTTGACATATGGCTAAGATAAACAAACCCACAAAGAATTAAGGTGTGACATGCCGTTACATGCTATTGTCAAAGGTTGTGTGTTTGGGTGCAGGTTTTGTATTATTGAAGGACCCGAAACAGTGAGGGATTTTGCCAAAATGGAACTGCAAGAAATTCTAGATAATGTACGAAGCCGGAGAAACAAAATATTTTTGCATATGGAGGAGGTGAGTTTTAGAGGTATAACTTTTTGTTCATTGGCATCCTTGACGATACTGTAATGATTTTTTTCATTAGTTTTGCGAAGGTAAGATTTATGTTGCATAACAATGGGGACTAAACTGGGTGTAGTGTTATATATATATATATATATATATGTACCAAGGCAAGAATTTTAATGTGCAAGACCTTGAACATTGCTCTCCAAAGGAAGAATCACTTGAACATCAAGCCGGCTAAAATCCACTATGAATCAAAAGAGTACAAGGTTCAAGACGAAAGGACTAAAAACACAAGTGGGATTAACCTCACTCAAGTAATCTTCATGTAAGCTTCTGGCTCGTGCCCTAGGGTTGCCCACGAGCTGGTTTTGGCCGGATTGGGTCACGGGTTTGACCCGACCCGCAGTATTGTGGGTTAATAGAATTTGATCTGCAGTCGCTAGGAATGCGGTTTTTGGTTTGTGCAGGTGGGTTAATCGGGTTCAAGGGTGTGTGTAGATCAGTTGGGTGGGTTAAAATTTTTGTTTTCTGTAGAAAAATTTAATGTATAAAGAGAAATAGAGAATTGTATAGATATTGATTGTATTATTGATTGTTGTAATGTTATATCTATTACAATGATTCATGATTCCTATATATAGAAGAGGGTGAGTGTGTAGTAGGTAAGGAGTAGGTGAAGTGGAGGTGGTAGTGGTGTAGTGGGTTAGGTTTAGTGGAGTAGGTGAGGTGGTAGTGGTGTAGTGGGTTAGGTTTAGTGGAGTAGGTTTAAGTGGGTGAAGTAGGTGGAGAGTAGGTGGATTTTAACAGCCCCCCGCAAACTCAAGGGGGATAGGAACTAACCAACTTGAGTTTGGAGAGAGGAACAAAATAAGAAAATACATAAAAATAAAAGAGGATATGTGACACTGTATGGTCGTGTCAGACCATTGGTGAAGACACTGGATGGTGGTGTCATAACGTTGTAGAGGACACTGTATGGGGGTGTCATAACGTTGTAGAGGACACTGTATGGTGGTGTCATAACGGTGTAGAGGACACTGGATGGCGGTGTCAGACCGATGTAGAAGACAGTTTATGGGGTCATGTCGGACCGTTGTAGCAGATAATGCTGTGACAGTTGGTGTGACAGTTTACGGAGTCTTGCTGGACCCTTGTAGAAACTAACCGGAATCAATGTCGGGACAGTTTACAGAGTCTTGTCGGACCCATAAAGGAGCTAACCGGAATCAATGTCGGGACAGTTTACAGAGTCTTGTCGGACCCATGAAGGAGCTAACCGGAATCAATGTCGGGACAGTTTACAGAGTCTTGTCGGACCCTTGTAGAAACTAACCGGAATCTATGTCGGGACAGTTTACAGAGTCTTGTCGGACCCATGGAAAAGCTAACCGGAATCAAATGTCGGGACAGTTTACAAAGTCTTGTCGGACCCCTAAAAAGTCACACCCTCAAAAGGTGTGCCCAATCTTTCAAAAGGCGTGCCATCAAAAGGCGTGCCCAATCCATAAAAAGACGTGCCATCAAAAGGCGAGCCCAAGTCATAAAAAGATGTGCCGGACATGATGGCGAGGCACGTGAGTGCCTTGACTGGCGCGCCCGTTTGTCGTCTGGCGTCAAGTGGCGCGCGATACGCGTGGCTGCCTCGCTATTTAACCAAGGTTGATGCTGAGGCTGAGGCTGAGGCAGAGGCAGACAAAAAAACTTCTGAAAATCCTCTGAAAACAACTCTTCCTTTGCTGAGAAAGAAACTCTGTAATACTCTGTAACCAACCCGTCTCTGAAACACTCAGCAACATGGCCTCTTCTTCCCGTCCAGCTACCCAGAACATGGCCTCTTCTTCCCGTGGTCTGCTTACTCTCTTTCCTGACCTCAACGAGTCCACAAGAGAGATAACCGGTGCGGTTGCCCTTGAACCTCAACCAAACGCCCCTGAGTTTGCTCCGTTGACCTTTCCTATGCGGTCTGTGGAGCAAAGAATGGCAGCGCAATCAGATATTGAGGCGAATCAGTATACTTTGAAGTCATGTGTGGAAACCATGACTGCGGTCACAAACTTGTCGCACCGGCTGCAGAGTAGGACAAATGAGGTGCAGCAGTTAAACGCCCAACTGGCTCTGCTCCAACGCATGTATAAGGATGCGCGAGCAGAGATAAGTGTGCTAAAGGCGGAAAATAAGGAACTGAAGCGGAAGGCCACCGTTATGTTCCGATTTGGAGGTCCGCCATATGCTGCAGTGGAGGAGCAGGGAGTAGTGATCGTGCCCAGTGGAGTGGGTGCGGGAAACACAGAGGCAGCACCGGCAAGGGCCGCCCAGGACGGAGGCAAGAAAAAGCGACCCGCAGCAGAGTAGAGAAGCAAAATCCCGCCTGTGGATGTGGTTGTTTTGTGTGTGTGTGTGTGTGTTTTTTTTTTTTTTTTTTTTTTTTGTTTTGTTTTTTTTTGTTTTGTTTTGTTTTTTTTTTTGGTGTAAAATGCTAATCGGGGTTGATCCCCGGCATGAAGAAATGACAAGTTTGTAAATTTTTTTTTTTTTTTTTTTTTTTTTTTTTTTTTGGGAGTGTTGTGTTGAAAAAATAAAAATAAAATGAAAGAAAACAAGGGAGAAAGAAAATAGATAAAAAAAATATGTATAGATGGATTATATGAAAAATATCAGGGTGATTGTTTCAAAAATAAAGTGGGGGTATGTAAAAAGGAGGAAAAGTGATTTGGAAAAAATAAATAAAAAATAAGTGATTTTAAAATCAAATGGAGGAGAGTTTGAGTAATAGAATATAATAAAAAGAGATATATATATATATATATATATATATATATATATATAAAGTAAAGAAGGTGGGGAACAACATGATAAGGGTGTATTTTAAAATGATAAATAAAAGAAAGTTGAAGACAACATGATACCGGTGTGTATGGATGTGATAATGAGAGTGAAACAAACTTGGTGAGTGTGATTAAATAAATAAAAGAAGAATGGGTGTGCTTTCCTTAGTGCTCCTCTCTCTGCCTTCAAAGTCGAGATTGGTCTCTCCAAACGAAGGCTCAACATTCAAATCATTGTAGTCCTCTGAAAAGGTTCTAACCATGTGCCACAAAATTGGCCCCACCATTATTTGCCTGATAGATAGATGGCTGGAAGCCCTTGACAACACCAGCACCACATATGGACAAATGCATACACACACAATCACAGCGCTGGCACCACCGATGAGTATGGTGGATAGCCTCCTGTGGGCCATCTCTAACACCTCATCATCTCTATAACCAGATACTGATATTAAACAGAATGTTAATATAAATATCAGCAGCCCATAATCGTATCTTGCTTTCATTCTTGGAAAAAATCTTATGAATGTCACTACTGCAGCTAGTATGAAGACGAAAAAGCCCAAGTAGTATGGGCTCACATATTTCTCCAGAAAAACTAGCAATTCGATGAGCTCCAACGCCAAGAGTACTAGCAAGCAGTGTTGCAAAACCCCTATTTACACCCCTTCCAAGTGTTGCACCCACAGAGAAGTCAAAGACAACAACAATAGTAAGAACAGCCCACATTGCAGAGACACCAAAACCATCATAGAGAGGGTCACAGTAGTAGAACTAAAAGGTTGAGAAGGTGGTTGATCTTTGTATGTAGAGAAGTCGCCTCTGGTGGCGGCGAACTGGAAGCTATATGTATTGATAGAGATGACAGTGGAATAGGTTGAGGTCCGGCGGGCGGCTAAGGTGAGGTTGCCGCCCGCCGGGGAAGCGAAAATACTAGGTTCTAAACCTGCTTTGATACCATGTAGAAAAATTTAATGTATAAAGAGAAATAGAGAATTGTATAGATATTGATTGTATTATTGATTGTTGTAATGTTATATCTATTACAATGATTCATGATTCCTATATATAGAAGAGGGTGAGTGTGTAGTAGGTAAGGAGTAGGTGAAGTGGAGGTGGTAGTGGTGTAGTGGGTTAGGTTTAGTGGAGTAGGTGAGGTGGTAGTGGTGTAGTGGGTTAGGTTTAGTGGAGTAGGTTTAAGTGGGTGAAGTAGGTGGAGAGTAGGTGGATTTTAACATTTTCCTTGAAATTTTCTTTGACAACTAACAAATTTCTATTCAAAAACTTCACTCTGTATGCATGATTTTTATTAAAATAGTAAAATAAATTTAATAATAAAATAATATGTATGAAAATTATTGGATTTTGGAAAATTTAGACAAAAAACTATGATTTTCAAATTAAATTATTGGGTTTTGAGAAATTTATGTATATATATGAGTTAATGAAAATATATACATATATATATACATTTATATATGTTGAATCCATTGCTTTCAAGAAAACTGAGTCAACATGAATGAATATATATATATAATAAATATATAGATGATGAAGATGATGATGATTGATGTATGTATATATATTACCTGATGAATGTGTTGAATCTATTCTCTTCAAGGTTTTCACTTTCAGTAGTCGGCAAAGAGAGAGGAGAAGAGAGAAAGAAGAGATGAGAAAGGAAGCGTGTGGTTGTTGTGTTGCTAGGGTTTAAATTTTTTTAAAAAAAATGTACGGGTGGGTTGGTTTCTTCCGGGTCCAACCACTTAACCCGCAACCCGAGTTTCTCTCTAAAATAGACCTGCATCCGACCCTAACCATTAGTCAAAACTGCCCAAATCACTGCGGGTAGGGTTGGATCGGGTTGGTTGGACATGTCGGCTATTTTTATGCCCAGCCCTATCGTGCTCTACTTCATCTGGCTTTAACTCAGTAGACAACTCATTGATTCACCACTGATAAGCAAAACACCTCACTTCAATCTCCACTTTTTGCAGCTCTGTTACACAACGTAAGTGGATGAGTATGACCATATGAGATGCAACTATGTTTGTGGGTTTTTGAAAAATTACTTTGTACACACGAATTTTGTGTCCTACAATAAAGATGTGAAAAAGTAGCACAAATATTCAATTTTTATTAATTATAATAAAGTAGGTACAATCCTCTATGGTTTTCTCTATTACAAAATGAACAAATCCTCTGATTCAATCTCCAAGATGAGCTACAGTCCAATGGTTGTAGAAGCTTGTTGTTAAACCGAGCAAGTTGATGGATTTCTTCAAGTCTTCGCATAGAGAAACTTGAAGAAAAGATGCTTGATCGAGGGCTTGAATGGCTTGATCTCAAACAAACTTTGAAATGATCTGTTTGAAAGAAAAGATCAAATTTTTATTTGTAACTTGAAAAGGATTGGCACCAATTTAGAGTGCTTAATAATCCTTCATTTTAGGTTTGAAGAGTTTTCAAAGAGAATTTTAAGAAGAGAATTTGATAGATTCTTGAGATTGCTTAGGTGCTTACAAGACCTTAGCCAAATGAGTGTGTCCCAATAGTGAGAGCCTCTATTTATAGGCTTACAAGAAAAGAGACAATTTTGGACACTCCAAAATTTATTTTAATTTCCAAGAAAAATAGAAATTTATCTCACTTTATGGAAATAATTTGCATTGAAATTTGAATTTGAATTATTTCACCAAATCTTGACAAAATATCTTCGCAAGCCCCACACCTTCGGTTTAAACCAATTTGTCAAAATGGATTAACACGTTTTTTTTGGTGTGACCCATAATTTAAATGGGTTGGCATCCATAATTTTGGTCGGTCCCACACCTATTGGGAGACTTTGACCATTTTAATTTTGACTAATAAAGAACATTTTATTTGTAAAAATTTTAATATCTACACACTCAATCATGAAACTCTCAAATGTTTTTCTCACAAAAGATCTAGTTCATTGATTGGGAAGACAATGGATTTCAAGAGAACAAAGTAAAGCCAAGTACACCTAAGTTTTGTCTCTCAAAATTGTGTGTGTTTCATGCATGAGAAATTAGGTTACTGTTTTATAATAAAATCATAAAGTGCAATCCTAATTAGGCCAGGTTTCGGTTGCCCATTCAAACGACTGGTTTCTAGTGCTAGCTACTAGTTTGTAATTTGATGTGGTGGCTCGCTTGATCTCCTATTGATCAGACATGGAATGGAGGCTACTAGAGTGTGTGGGTGAGTGAGGTTAGAGGCAATCGGTTGTTGGCCTTTGGGAAGATGGCGGGCACTTCAATGGCTTGAGATCACTGGAGATGGAAGAGGAGAAGACCACGACAAGCTTAGAGAGGCAAGGGGTGGCAGTGAGAGACCTTGAACACGTTGTATATATTGTTGTTATGATTCTTGTTGTTCTTGTGGCTGCACTTATGATACTGTTATATAGACTCCAGGAGTATTGGAGCCCAATCAATCTAGAGACAGGTGGCAAGTTCTCCTCGACCCGACATAATGGTGATATCAACCCTACTAGCTGTCTTATGATTCAAGTCCTTGGGAAGGTTGCATCATAGGAGTTACAGGCGTAGGTATGATGTCTTGAGAGGCGCATCATATATGCAACAAGTGTGGATGTAAGGTCAACGTCTCCTTTCTCTAAGGTAGAACTGTCACAACAGAGAGATAGTTACATGACCTTGATGATCCCGAGGTCTTAACCTCCAATCCACAATCCTCCAATGATCCCAAGCGGGGGTGCCTAGGTCCTGTTCCCAACCTAGGCATCCAAGTGGGTGAGCACCCTGAGTAGCTAAGTGAACATAGGTGAGCCAAGGGTCCAACTATGTTGTTATGGAGTTGGGGTAAGTGGGCAAAGAATATATTTCTTATGAGTCATGACGGACCATGGAGAGCTCTAGGTGAGCCAACTCTATTAAAGTGAGTTGTGGTCCTGTTTCATACTTGGTGGTGTGTTTGCCTCCGTTTAGGCTAGGCATACAGCCCTAACTCATTGTAGTGCCTTAGAGCTCTGCCACATGAATGTATGATGGTGATGATGTGACACCCGTGGGGCTCGCCACGTGTCAAGTACGATATAGATACCCATAGAGTGTTTTTGGAAAATAAAACTTGAGCCAAAAGAAGTTTCTCGTTATGTGGGACCTACCGGAATGTGATTTGTGAAAAATTTCACAGCTTGCTTGAGGGGCCTTCAAATGGGCATTGACCTGGAGACCTTTGGAAGCATGCTGACAAATTTATTTCATGTAGCTAATACTTAAGAGTTATTGTTGTTTTGGCATCATGTATCTAATACTTGTACACTCAAAAAAACTTTCATAGGTTCGCCGGCTGCGGATACAGCAGAGGATAAAAAGTGCTGAACTTGGAATTCTAAAGGAAGAACAAGAAAATGAACTTCCAGATTTTCCCTCATTCATTCCATTCTTGCCTCCATTGGTAAGGTTTCTTACAATGTATTTGTACTCCTTCTGCAACGGCTCAATGACATAAATTTTGTTCCGCGTTATCTATATCTTTACCCTTGTTGTCTATGAATAAACAGAATTCAGTTCCTTTGCTTCCCTTCAAGAGATTCTTCATATAATGATTGACAAATATATTTCATGCAGAGCTCAGCAAATCTTAAGCTGTACTATGCTAGCTGTTTCTCTCTTATTGCCGGGATTATCCTTTTTGGTGGACTTCTAGCACCAATTGTAAGTTTTCTTTCACTTGAATATTAGAATCAAGGTAGTAAATTAACCAGTGACTAACAGGAAACATAATATTAAGTCTCAAATCAGACCTAAACATCATTTGATGATGCAGTAAATGGGCTCCATGCAAAACTCCATTCCCCCCCTTTTTATTTGCATTGCATGTTGTGCATCAATTTTCTATTACATGTATAAAATAAGTTAAAACCTTATTGAGGACCAACACTCAAACTTAGTGTAAAAAGCTAGAATACTTTAGTTTACCTCAGTCTTGGGATGTCTACAAACTAGTAGGGTTGTAGGAACAACGTTATGAGATCAAGTTGACATTTTCTTTGTTCTTAAAAAGGCATGAATCCTGTCCATACCCTAACCAGTTCCCCTTTCAAATGCTTATTTTATTTCAGTTGGAGCTGAAATTGGGACTAGGAGGCACGTCATATGAAGATTTTATTCGTAGTCTGCATCTGCCAATGCAGTTGAGGTACTCATTTATGGAATGTAACCATATATATTTCCATTGTTGTAAGTTCTGATTGTTCCGCGTTTTACTTAAAATTCCTTGTACCAGATGATTCGTTTGGAATGATCTGTTGTCTGTGCATTTGACTCCTTCAGACTACTTGTTTAGCTTGGGTAATTTGTCTTAGAAACTACAAGGAAGATATATAATCTGTCATTCAGCTTGGGAATCATATATGTGTCTGTTGCTGATTCATTTAGGATAGTAGAAAAGATTATGTGAAGTTTTTAATGACAGATAATAATTGAGACAATGCAAGGTCAACTCACCTGTTAATAAGATTCAGAGACCGAACTGTGTTGCTCTTGTACAGTTTCATTCGTTACCCATTTTTTCACCACCATCCAAATAGCAATTATATACCTTATAAGTTATATGGATGGAAGCTTGCCAGTGGTTGCCCTATTCTCAACTAAAGAACTGTTGCTCATCTTAACATTGCACTGTCATTCCATCTACATAGCATTTGTGTTACATTATTCTGGAGAGGTGCTTCAGTGCAAAATGGTCCCTAAGGCGTAAGACACAACAACATTACTCATAGTTCATTCATTTTGCATTTCATATGATTTGACATGTTCATCATTGTATTAAAATTAAAAGCTAATATTCTGAAAGACCCCTATTTTTTTATTCTACATATCTTTTTGGTACTTGAAGGAGGATATGAGTTTCCATAGAGCCAACTATAGAAAACGAATTTATGTAGACAACCCTAAGTGATTGGGTTTAAGGCTTGTAGAGTTGAGTAGTTTTATTTGTTCGTTTTTCTTTTCGTTTGGGTGGGGAGTGGAGTGAGGGGGAAGGTAATTTAAAGTTGATTGTTAATTTTCTTTTGAAAATAAAAGTACATAGAAATTTAAAGCATATATATCAGCCATATTACAAGCACAGATATAGAATTGAAAGTTTAAATTTTGTTTCCAGGGTTTTAGAAGTTCCAGAATTTAAGATGTTAAGAGCTTTGTTTAACCTTTTCTGTGATATGATATATTTAACTGATGCGTATACACTGTTGCTTCTAGTTTTTAGTACTTAGGATTTCTGTTGTTGGAATTGCAGTGAGGTTGATCCTATTGTCGCATCATTCTCTGGGGGAGCTGTTGGAGTGATCTCGGCCTTGATGGTCGTTGAAATAAATAATGTAAAACAGCAAGAGGATAAAAGATGCAAGTATTGTCTTGGAACCGGTATGCATTTTGAAACAAATCCTAGTTTGTGAAACCCATTTTTAAGGTTTTCTCTGTAGGTTTAATATCTTTGTTTGAGATAGGTGCTTGCCTATGGGTCCTGCGCCATGCAATAATTTTTTTTCCAGTTCAAAGTGAAGTATCCATGGTTATGTTTACAGTCTTATTTGTAGTTTATCTAGAGTTAGTTTACTGCTCGTTGCTTTTGTTTATGTTTTATTTTTTTAATGTTTTAAGTCAAGGGTATTTTGGTTAACTGAAGAATTGATGAACACGAGTTGTGTTTTTACTCTACCAGTAATATGGGTTAAGTTGTCTGTTTTGGAATATATGGTCTACATTAGGTTTAAAATATTCTGAATCATCC
This sequence comes from Camellia sinensis, assembly GCF_055761805.1. Classification (NCBI taxonomy): domain Eukaryota; kingdom Viridiplantae; phylum Streptophyta; class Magnoliopsida; order Ericales; family Theaceae; genus Camellia; species Camellia sinensis. The sequence continues at coordinate 38,862,761 of NC_138968.1, forward strand.
AAACTTCATAGTTTCTAAACTGAAGTCTTGTAGTCCTAATAAAATTGGGAAACTCTTGCAACTTGTAATTATGCACAAAATGTTTCTTTTCAATTAAGAGTTGAGTATTAGAAAATTGATATTGTCTTTGTGAGATTTTGTTTAATTCATTTGAGGTTAAGCCTCTCTTCTTGCTTTCTTATTTTCTTTGCAGGTTACTAGGAGTGTTGTTCTTGGGTTATTGTTTCAATACCCAAGCCACAACCCTGATTTTAATCCGTATTGTCCATATCTCTTTCCCCTACCACCAAAGTACCTTAAAAGAGCTGCTGTCTAGAGGGTTCCAGCTACTTCCCTCTGGAAATCCATCAACCCAAGAGTTTCAGAATCAAGCTAATTTTAGCTGATGAAAATTAAGCTAATCTCAGTTTCTACCTTTCGCAACTCTACATTAGCAGCTTTCCTAAACCTAAACGTACTGCAAAACTCAATTCTAGGCACCTTATTCTAACTTTTCTAAGCTGTCGTACATATTTCTGCTCCTACCAAAGTTCGTGTAGAAATTATTTGCAGCTTATTCTAAGTGTTTGGATTCTAGATTTATTGAGTGAAAGGAAATAGATGGGGAAAAGTAAAGGAAAAGGAGAAGGAAATGAGAGAATCCAAATTCCATGCTCTTGTTTGATTAAATTGAGGAGGAAATGGATAGACATTTCTCAAGAAATTGTCTACCATGACCAATAAGCTCACTACTCCCAAACCCATCACACCACGCGTGATTTCTAACCCATGCATATGGATATAAATATGTAGGAATAGAATGGATTCCAAAAAGAGAGGGTCAAAACTGTGAACCAAAACTGGACCTTGTGATTTAAAGATCTTCAATCTCTAGAGAGAAAGGGTAGATGGAGATTGTATTGCTTTCATCCTATGGATTGAAAGCTCTTGCAGTCCATGAAAACTAAGAATAGAAATTGATGCTTTCAGAATCCATTATGCTCTTCTTCATTGCAAAAGCTAAAACGCTGTTTTTCCAATTGATGATATTGTAAATAACATTTTATAAAAAAGAAAAAGAAAAAAAGAGTTGTTTCCAGGCAATAAAGTTTGGATTTTTCCATGCGGTGATTTTGGTACCCATTTGGATCATACAGTTAAATCCGATGCGAATTGCGCCATCCATCAAAGGTTGACTCAAACATTGAGGGCTATTTGTGAGAGAGATGCTTCTTGTCAGGATATTTCTATGCAATCCAACTTCCTGAAACATGAGAGAAGATAGCTTGTGCCTTGTGGATTAAGATCGAGCGCACTGTTTTTGATTTGGAGGAAGACAGTGTCATTGGCTGAGCTGTGTGGTGGATTTATGCTCTTTGCCCCAAACTCAAGCCCATCACAACTTCTGCCACCGACTTGCCAGTGACCTCCCCTCTGTCATCTTCTCAGTCAACTACCACTTGCTCCGTAACCATCTTCCATCTCAGTTCAATGATGGCTTTGACGCCCAAAAGTCCATCAATGATGCCACCTTGCCAACTAATGCAAACCTCGACTAGTGGAGTCTTATGAATTTTCTCCCTGTGTCCCATTGGCGTTCCTCAACAAAAATGATTCTCCTTGGTCCTTTCTCTTTTATTTTTCCATCACAACCAAACAAAAGAAGTATTTATTTCATATTCCCTCCATAAATCTGGAATCCACACAACCTTAATGATCACACCCCTATGTTCTGTTGGAACCAAGGATCAAAATTTTGGTTTGGTATGTTGTTTCCTAGAGCTTAAGCTAGGAAATGGGTCCAACAATGTATATTAAGCTATCCAACACCATCCCTCACGTGCAAACAACCAAATAGAGAAGAAACTAAATGGAGGCAGAATACCAAATTTCGACGGAGAGACTTGAACCCAAGATCTCTGTCAACCTAAGCTTTGATACCATGTTAAGTCACCAATTTTTCCAAAAAGTTAAGCTATTAGGAAATGGGTACACTGTATATCATGCTATCCAACAAATGTCTTGATGTCTATGAATATGGAAGCTCATAAAATAAAATAAAAAAAAGGCTTAAGGGCTTAGTTAGGGTCGATGTGCCACTATAAGAAAATACTTCAGAAAAATGCAAAATTTTAGTAGTAGGGATTAAAAAAAAAGCGATTTAATCATGCTTGTTTTATTGTCTCTCTATCTCTCCTCTTCTCCTATCTAGTTTCAATTTCCCTAATAATTTTAACAATTTTTCTTTATTCTCAAAATTTTCTTTTGATAAAAAGAGGCAAATAGAAATGAAAATTCTTAAATATTCTTAATAGGTGGTTGAAACAACTCATTGTTTTGATATATTTCGGTTAAAAAATTGGGTATTTCGGTATTTCACTAATGTTTCATTTTGGTTTCTAGGAAACAGAAACGCTTCTGTCGTTTCGATGGAAAAGAAATGGAATTTTGTTCCTAGGTTGGAATGGTGAGAAGATAATCATAGGAGACTATTTGTTACAATAGAAGGATTTGCAATTGGAACTCTTGTCCAATAATCTGAATTTAGTCTTTTCTTTTCTCTTTCCTTTTTCGTCTCTTTTCTTCTTCTTGACTACTAAATGACTTCTGCACATATTTGAACCCATGGTTATAAAATATGACATCTATACTTGGTGTGCTTATATGCTGCTCATCTAATTGATGCAGGATATCTTGCTTGTGCTCGTTGTTCAAGCTCAGGAGCACTTGTCCTTATTGAACCGGAGTCAACAGTTAATGCTAGAGATCAGCCCTTATCACCACCTAAAACTGAACGATGTTCAAACTGTTCCGGTGCTGGAAAGGTTAGACATCTGGATTTCAGTTATTATATTTATTTTCCTCATGTCATATATGATCTATTTACATTTGCTATGGGTGGGACTTTGGAGGATCGCCCATTCTCCAGGTGCCATGCATTATGTATATAGCTTATATGCATGAAAACCGCCTCAATGGTTGTGAGATACTCCCATGAAAAGATTATGGAGATGTCTTCTTGTATTATCAGGAAAAGGAAAGATTTAATTTTGAATGCTTGGAAGCCCTTCTTATGATTATTTTTTGAGCTAGATTACTGACTTCAACGTGCTTGACTTAATTCTCTTTTGTTGGTTTCATAAGCTGACCTGTTTGATTATATCTTTGTTTCCCTACCGGAGCTGTGGAAGTCATCATAATGATTAGCTTTGTGGATAATCCCTTGACAGTAATTGAGTTGACATTGATGGCTTGTGTTGGTTGCTATTTGTTATTTCCTTAGTAGAGAAGGGTATTAAGGTGCTTTTGTAGTTCTTTTGAAGTCGAGAAAATCACTATGTTAATAAAGAAAAGTGATAACACATGTGAGCAAAAAAACAACTAAAAAAGCAATTGCCAAACTTGCAACTTTGCCAATGTTAAGATGCCTATGCAAATTATTATTATTATTATTATTTTTTAATAGGTGGATGCTAAATCATGATTTTAGTGAGGAGCTTGTAGTGATAATACGTGCAGTCTCCAAATTGCGACTTTGGAGAATTATGCAAAAAAATTTCTTAAACACCTTTCCATTTTGCAGGTCATGTGCCCTACGTGCCTCTGTACAGGGATGGCAATGGCAAGCGAGCACGATCCACGGATTGATCCCTTTGATTAGAAAAACATATCATTTCCTACTTCTACTTGTACTATTTGAGATGTATAGTTGTTTTGCATTGGATACATATGTGTACATATTTTTAGCGTATTCTGTGTATACAAATTGTTTGACAAGCAATACCCCTTTTTACAAATGTAAAACACACATTATTATTTGTCTTGATCAAAGAATTTTCATTGTAAAATTCCTCTTAGTTGGAATGTTTGTGCTTCATGTGTGTTTAATTGATTCCAGGTTAACTTTACTAGTAACACATATAACCAAACTGTTGTATGATTATGGCAAAAATAGTCACTAGATGCTTCATGTGTGTTTAATTATCGTACTCCTTTTTGTCTCCTCTTCTTCTTCTTCTTCTTCTTTTTTTTTTTTTTTTTTTTCAGATAAAAAGATATCACATGAATTCACTGGCAATCACTTGTATAGAAATTTCTTTTGATTATTTTTTACTAAAAAATAAAAATAAAAAACTACTATCATTTGACAGAGCATATATATTTATAGTATTTATCAAATGTATTAGTTTTATTAATAATTATTTTTTTCTTTTAAAAGAGCCAAAAGAAAAGGCTAAAAAAAAAAAAAAAAAAACAGTTGCCAACCATCACTTATCTTCCAAAGTCTTTCTTTGTAAATAAAGACCTCAATTTGACAAGGGGCAAAAGAGAAAAAGAAAAAAAAGAAAGAAAATTGCTTTTTAATATTTTTTTTTACATACTTATACTTTATTTTCCATACTCTTCTTAATACTTGTGGTGCTAATTACATCTTATTAAACCAACGGCGTTTAGTTTGTAAGAATATATGAATATCACAAAATATAGTTTATTAAAGGGAGTTTTTTTGATAAATTCACTTTCTAAGAGTTTTATTCCATCCAATTCATATTCTTTTTTACTACAACAATGCTAGAGGGTCACAATTTTTGTGGCCACAATGGCTCAAAACTGTCAAAACGATCGTTTTGACAGTTTTGAGCCATTGTGGCCACAAAAATTGTGGCCCTCAAACATTTTCCTTTTGACTATTCTATTAGGCCCTATTTGAGATAAGAAAATCAAAATACCCTTTTCATCTATTTATGTTCCATTTAGTTCACATTATTTTCTTATGTTTCAATAAGTCCTATGGGTGACATAATAACCAAAATACCCCTAATGTGAATGTTCATATTGTCAATGTGTAGGGGCTCGGCCCATGTCGATCCTCATGGGTGCCTGAAAAAATTCGAGTCGGGCCGGGGCGGGCCCGGCCCGTTGACAATGTGAATATTTACATTGACATGTTAACATTTACATTAATAGGAGTGTAAAATTGGCCCGCGTCCCGTGGCGGCACGAAACCCACCTACGGCCCATGGGCGGCCCGGGACGGGCCCGGTCCGGCCCGTTGACAATGTGAATATTCACATTGACGTGTTAATATTCACATTGATAAGAGTACAAAATTGGCCCGAGGCCCATGGGCTGCCAAAAGCCCGCCCGCGGCCCTGGGCGGGCTCGGCTCGGCCTGGCCCGTTGACAATGTGAATATTCACATTGATATGTTAACATTCACATTGATAGGAGTATAAAATTAGCCCACACCTCATGGCTGCCCGAAACCCGCCCACGGCCCGGCTTGTTGACAATGTAAATATTCGCATTGACATGTTAACATTCACATTGATAAGAGTGTAAAATTGGCCCGCAACCCGTGAACGGCCCGAAGCCCGACCGCAGCCCAAGGCGGGCTTGGCCCGACCCGTGACAATGTGAATATTCACATTGACATGTTAACATTAATATTGATAGGAGTGTAAAATTTGCCCGCTGCCCGAAACTTGCCCGGGCCGGCCCAACCCGTTGACAATGTGAATATTCACATTGATATGTTAACATGCACATTGATAGAAATGTAGAATTGCCCCGCGGCCCGTGGGTTGCCCGAAGCCCACCCACGGCTCGGGGCAGGCTCGTTTAGGTCCGGACCCGAGCATGTCCGAGACCCTAGGCTAGGGCCTAGGCCATCACTTTGAAGCCTGGGCCAGCCCATCAGCCCACTTATGGCCCATTCAAGGCTCGGTCCAAGGCCCATTCAAGGCTCGGTCCAAGGCCCAGCCCGCCCGAGGCGCAATGTCTTTTTTTGTGAAAAATAATAAAATTTTGGTAAAAAAAATTAAAAAAAATGGCCAGGCCCGCCCAAGCCCGACCTAAGCTCGAGGCTAGGCCTAGGCCCACCGGCCCGACCAGAGGCTCGATCCATCGGCCCATCCAAAGCCCGAATACCCTTATGCCAGGGCTAGGGCCTAAGCCTAATTTTTTGGCCCGTGGGCCGGGCCGGGGCGACCCGGATTTTTTCAGACACCCACGAGACTCGATATGGGCCGGCCCGAGCCTCTACGCATTGATGATATAAACATTCACATTCACATTATGGATATTTTGATAATTATGTCTCCCATAGGACTTATTGAAACATAAGAAAATAATGTGGATTAAATAGAATATAAGTAGATGAAAATGGTATTTTAGTTTTCTTATCTCAAATAGGATTTAATGAAATAGTAAAAAAGAACGTAGGCTGCCCGAAGCCCGCCCGCGGCTCGGGAAAGGCTCGTTTGGGCCAGAACTCGAGCCTAGTCCGAGACCCTAGGCCATCACTTTGAAGCCCGGCCTGGCCCATCGGCCCGGTTAAGGCTCGGTCCCGCACCGAGGCCTAGTATCTTTTTTTGTGGAAAATAATAAAATTTTGGTAGAAAAAATTAAAAAGAATTAAAAAAAAATGGCCAGGCCAGCCCAAGCCCGACCCAAGCCTGAGGCTAGGCCCAGGCCCATCGGCCCGACCCGAGGCTCGACCCACCAGCTCAGGCCTGGACCCAAACGAGCCTGTCCCGGGCCGTGGGCAGGCTTCAGGCAGCCCACGGGCCGCGGGTCAATTCTACATTCCTATCAATGTGCATGTTAACATGTCAATGTGTCACATTGTTAACGGGCCGGGCCGGGCCTACCCCGGGCAGCGGGCAAATTTTACACTCCTATCAATGTTAATGTTAACATGTCAATGTGAATATTCATAATGTCACGGGTCGGGCTGCGGGCCAATTTACAATCTTATCAATGTGAATGTTAACATGTCAATGTGAATATTCACCTTGTCAACGGGCAGGGTTGGGCCCGCCCTAGGCCGCTGGCCAATTTTATACTCTTATTAATGTGAATGTTAACATGTCAATGTGAAAATTCACATTGTTAACAGGCTGGACCGGGCCCGCCCCGAACCGCCCACGGGCTGTGGGTAGGTTTCGGGCAGCCATGGGGTGCGGGCTAATTTTACACTTCTATCGATGTGAATGTTAACATGTCAATGTGAATATTCACATTGTCAACGGGCCGGGCCGGGCCCGCCCCGGGCCACGGGGGGGCTTTTGGCCGCCCATGGGCCGCGGACCAATTTTATACTCTCATCAATGTGAATGTTACCATGTCAATGTGAATATTCACATTGTTAACGGGCCCGCCCTGGGTCGTCCATGGGCCGCCGGCGGATTTCCCGCCGCCACGGGACGCGGGCCAATTTTGCACTCCTATTAATGTGAATGCTAACATGTCAACGTGAATATTCTGATTGTCAACGAGCCAGGCCCGCCCCCGCTCGCGAGCGGGTTTCGGGCCGCCCACGGGCCAATTTTACATTTCTACCAATGTAAATTTTAAAATATGAATGTTCACATCATAAAATTGCTAACCGTTCAAAAAATATTTATAAGGGTATCAAAATTAATATAAGGGCATAAGTGTCTAAGAAGATAGTGTAAATAAAAAAAAAAGACTTTATGGAATAAAACTATACATACATGAGACTAAATGGGTTAAAAAATTACTTCATGAATTTCATAGGTTAAAACACTTCTAAATTGGATTTATCAATAAAAATCCCTTTATTTTATTAAACTATAAAATAATATTAACTAAAGCTAAAAGAATTACACCCCAATTTTATAAATTAATTTTTTTTTTGTATTTAGTAAATTACTTAACAATGAGTCAATTTTTTATTTATATTTTTATATCCGTCTAGATTAAACAATCTTAAAAATTAAAAATATAAAAAAAAATCAATTAAAAACAGAAATAAACAATAAAAACATAAACTTATAAAATCCATAATATATGAGCAAGCACAAATGTGTAAAAGATTCTAACTGCACTTAACAGCCTAATACTGTATTATTGGAATTAGCAACTTTAATAGAATATTAAAAAAAAAAGGTATGTAGATAGAATCATAATAAAAATAAATAAATTACGCAAGGTAATCAAAACATTGAACTAGCAAAACAAGAAATATAAAAAATAAAAATAAAATTAGAAATGGTTTTGAATATAAAAATGATCAATTAGATGAAAATACAAAAGATTATCAAATAAAAGGAAAATATAGATAAATATCAAAATTGATAAATTATATAAAAAAAATTGGTATCAAAATAAATCTAACGAACCCATCATTTACTTGTAGAAAAGTAAAAAAAGAAATCAGACCTATGAGCAGAGGTAAATAGATACACTTAATTACCATAAATTATATTTATTTGATACATTGTTGTCAATATAATATAAATTTTTTAAAATAATAAAAAAATCAATTGAATTAATTAAAAAAGGGTGAACTACACTCAAACCCTAAAAAAAAGTTTAAAGAAAATAATCAGCTCTACGCTTTTTACATAATTACACTAATTTTATTTAAAATTTTAAACCCTTGAGTCATTTTTATCAGTAATTTATAAATTATATGAATGAAAAAATAATATTCTCATATCTTTTCTACAAAAATGTATATTTTACCTTTGTTTATTTATGTGTATATCTACTATTTGCATTAATTTTGATGACTTTAATCTTATTAAAAAAAATTAATATAATTATGTGAAACTGTGGGGATATATTTTCTGAATACCAACACGTGGCATGGTGACGCCGACGTGTCAGCCGAGGTGCCACGTGTCGTGGTAGTTAGGCCGAGATGATATCGGAGATGCCGAGGTTATCTCCACAGATATCGGAATCTGAGATAAGCGAGTAAGAGACAAGAGTCCTAAAACGAAGAGGGGACTTAACCAAGATAAGGATAAAGCTCTTAGGGAGTTTATCTTTATCTCTTAAGGAGTCCAAAGTAAGCACTAAATTGGAGTTCATCGAAGTCATACTTCTAGTAGGACTTGGATTGAATATATTATAAAAGAGAGGCACCCCCGTGGGTCTAAGGTATGCAATTTATGTTTTGAGTATTAAGTTTAGCACTTGATTATCTTTGAGAGATATACTGACTTGATCGTCGGAGTGCCCCCGGGTGGAAGAACCACCGCCGGAGCCTTTTCTTTCTGTTACAGGTTGCTGAAGCCATCTATTCTGCCAGTGCTCTCCAGTTGATCACTAAGCAGGCAGTGTGGTCAGATTTTCACCCACACAATTTGGCGCCGTCTGTGGGAACGAAGGAAGAATAGATGGCCAGTAACGGACAGCAGGAAAAAATTGGGGATGACGCTCCCGCTGGGAGTGGCAGACCAATTGACCTTGACATTGAAGGAGACAACCACAATACAGAAGCCCATAACCAGGGTCACAGAGAGAAAGACGTCATCCAGGAGGGCGACACGTCAAAAAGGACAGACCAAGGAAAGTACTACAATGAAGATAACCTCCAAGTATGGAGGGACAGGTGCCTACGGAGGGATGAGGAAGTGAAAGAATTGGCGAACAAGTTGGCAGACCTTCAGTCAGTCGTCAACTTCATGATGCAGAATAATGTTATGCAACCGCCATACCCGTTGCAAGATACGCCGATGCCAGCAACCAACACCTAGAAGGGCGGAAGAAAAACAATCCCCGAGGTCCCTCAGCATACCAGGAGCGGAAGGCATTCTCACCGGCCTTCCAGGGAAGTCGGACGAGAAGAGCCGAGGCAAGAAGAGTCCCGAAGGACGCACCACATGAAGAATCCAGAGCCCAAAGAACATCGGCATGTTCAAGGGCAAACACTCTGCTTTGACACAACCCATGGAGAAAGATCCAAACGGGCCCACCACGAGGCCGAAAGTAGTGTACCAAAAAGACTAAAGTCCAAAGACAGCCGAGCTCCAGGGATGAGCAAAGAAGACCTGAGGGACTACCTCAAAAGGAGGCAGCAGAATGTTGAAGCCGAGGTAAACTCCCCAGTAAAGCCGAAGACAGCCTTCTCGGTGGAACTGGACAAATTCAAACCACCAAAGAGATTCAATATGCCGAGGTTTCAAATTTATGATGGTAAGTCAGATCCAAACTTTCATGTTGGACTATACCTGAATTCAATGGCGTTATATAGCGGGAACGAGCCGTTGCTCTGCAAAGTATTCCCCTCATCCTTTAGGGAAATTGTATCTGATTGGTTCCATAAATTACCAAAGGGAAGCGTAAAGACATGGGAAGGCCTGGCCGATATGTTTGTGGCCAGGTTCGTGACCAACAAGCTGCAACCCCTGAGGGTTGATGCTTTGATGGCTCTAAGAATCACCAAGGAAGAAGGCCTTAGGGCCTATGCGAAGAGGTACTACGAGGTGTTCAACCGAATACCCGAATGCAACCAAGAGGTAGCGGTCGTGTCTTTCAAGAACGGCCTGAAAGATGACTGCCCACTACGGAAGTCTTTGGCAAAAACATTGCCAAAAAGCATGGAAGAACTCATGGCAAGAATTGAGAAGTACGCCAGAGCCGAAGAAGATACATCGGGAAACAAAGAGGTAAAGCAAGAAAAGGGAAACGGCTCGCCGAAGTGAAGCCGAGGCAACAATGGGCCGACCAAACAAGAAACAGAGTTAAGAAGTAAACAGGCGGTAACGACGGTATTCCGAATCCCAATCCATAAAGTCCTAGATCAAATTCGAAACCAACCTTATTTCAGGGCTCCAGCAAGAGCACCAAGGGAATTCATGGGAAGGAACGTTGGTAGACGTTGTGCCTACCACAATGAAGAAGGGCACCCAACTCAAGGTTGCAGAGCCTTGAAAGCACACTTGGAGGACCTGGTGAGACAAGGCCTTCTGAGGGACCTGGTCGATGAAGCCAGGACAAGGGAAGAACAGGCAAGGTTGCCTCAAGCACCAGCAGCACCGCCTCCCCCAGCACAGCTACCACAAGCAGGAGGACCGAGGGTAGTTAATGTGATCCACTCAAGGGTCAACGAAAACGAAGTCAGAGAGGAGACCCAGAGGGTAAGACATTTACAGCATGTCTACCAAGTCGGGGAGAAGAGACATCGGCCAGAAGAAAGCCAAGGGCCGATGATAGCCTTTACTGAAGCCGACCTGGAATTGGTCCAACATCCGCATGATGATGCCTTGGTAGTATCCCTCCAGGTTGGGGAGTGCCAAGTGAAACGCATCCTAATAGATCAAGGAAGCTCTTGTGACATCATGTATGTCAGATGTTACAAGGAGCTGGGCCTTCACCCTGATGACTTAGAACAATCCAGCGGCCCGATGGTCGGCTTTAATGGAACGCTGACATGGCCACTGGGCGCAACAAGCTTGGAAATACAAGCCGGCACTAAGAAGATCAAGACGGAATTTCTGGTAATTGACACGCCCTCACCATACAACATCATCTTGGGAAGGCCGTGGTTGCATGCAATGGGGGCAGTTCCCTCAACGTTGCATCAACTACTACGGTTCCCAACAGAGCATGGGATTGAAGAAGTCAGAGGAGATCAACTGCAAACAAAAAATTGCTCCATGACAGCAATGAAGTCCACCTGTAGTATACGGGAGCCAAGGAAAGCAGAAGTTGAAGATGAGGACATGGAGGTCCTAGAAGACGTCGGGAAAGAACCAGCCGAAAAAAGCGAAGAGGCGCTAAAAAAAGTTTTCGTCCAGGAGGGCGACGAAGAGCGCTTCTTTCTTCTCGGCTCAGGCTTAGCTAGAGAAGAAGAAAGAGAACTGGAAGATTTTTTGAGGTCAAACATAGAGGTGTTCGCCTGGACACCTTACGAAATGCCTGGCATTGACCCCGAGGTCACTTGCCACAGACTGAATGTCGAAAGGTCGGCAAAACCTGTGATTCAACGAGCCAGAAGACCGATGTTGATGCACGTCAAAGCAGTAGAAGAAGAGATAGACAGACTCCTAGAGGCCAGGGCCATCCGAGAAGTTCAGTACCCAATATGGCTGTCCAACACAGTAGTAATAAAAAAGAAGAATGGCAAATGGAGGGTTTGTGTAGACTTTACCAGCCTCAACAAAGCCTGCCCCAAAGACAGCTTTCCTCTACCCAAGATCGACCAACTGGTAGATGCTACTTCAGGACATGAAAGGATGAGTTTTCTAGATGCATACAGAGGGTACCACCAGATTGCCATGTACCCTCCAGACGAGGAGAAGACCGCGTTCATCACCCCTAAAGGCCTGTACTGTTACAAGGTAATGCCTTTTGGGTTGAAAAACGCAGGAGCAACCTATCAGAGGTTAGTGACAAAGATGTTTAAGCACCTGATTGGCAAAACAGTAGAAGTCTACATCGACGACATGGTCGTGAAGACCAAGGAATCAAAGGGTCATCTTGCCGACCTTAAAGAGGTCTTTGACATACTCAAAAGATATCGGCTCCGACTCAACGCCTCGAAGTGCGCCTTTGGAGTTGGATCAGGTAAATTTTTGGGATATCTGGTAACAAGAAAGGGCATTGAGGCCAGCCCAGACCAAATCAAGGCCATCCTGGAACTACAGAGCCCGACATCGGCAAAGCAAGTTCAAATGCTTACTGGAAGGGCCGCAGCCCTAAACAGATTCATCAGCAGAAGCTCAGATAAGTACAGACCCTTCTTCAACATGGTGAAAAAAGCCACAGACTTCCTATGGACAGAAGAATGTGAAGCCGCCTTAACCGACCTAAAAAAGTACTTGACCACAACTCCGGTTCTTTCCAACCCAGTACCAGGGGAGGAACTGTTTTTGTACTTAGCAGTTTCAGAACACGCAGTCAGTGTAGTGCTAATCCGAGAGGAAAAAGGGGAGCAAAAGGCTGTTTATTATGTAAGTAAAACTTTGGCCGACGCAGAAACAAGATACCTACCACTGGAAAAATTAATGCTGGCCTTAGTAATGGCTTCAAAGAAGTTGAACCATTACTTTCAGGCACACAAGATTGTGGTCCTAACAGAGCACCCACTGAAATCCTTGTTGCAACAAGGAGACTTAACAGGAAGGATAGCAAGATGGGCAGTAACCCTGGGCCAGTTTGACCTGGAGTTCAGACCGAGAACAGCAATAAAGGGCTAAGTTTTGGCCGACTTCGTCGCAGAACTCACACCTGAAACCATCGCACATCGGGCTCCGTCGAGCCAAGATGAGCATTATCCCAACAAGCAAAAAGAATCCCAGCCAAAGACAAAAAAGCAAGAGAAGGAGAAGCTCAGACCCTGCAGCATCTACATCGGCGATTCATTCAGACTATTCGTCGATGGAAGTTCAAACCGCCAGGGAGCAGGGGCAGGAGTACTGCTGATATCTCCAGATGGAGAAATAGTAGAACAGTCCATCCGTTTGGGGTTCAAAGCCTCAAACAATGAAGCAGAATATGAAGCATTAATTGTAGGGCTAAAGCTGGCAGCAGCAACAGAAGCAGATGAGGTAATTGTTTTTTGTGACTCACAACTCATTGTTAACCAGTCAACAGGAGAATTTGCAGCCAGGGACGAAAGAATGTCGGCATATGCAAAGGAAGTCATCAGATTGGCAGCCCTATTTCAGAACTGCAGATTACTCCAAGTTAGCCGAGATGACAACACCCACGCCGACGCGTTGGCTAACCTGGCCAGTTCAATTCAAACTGGAAAAACAAGGACAATTATGATCGACTACATGTCGGCCCCGAGCATAGATAAACAGAGCACCGAACAAGAAGCAATGTGCGTGGACTTGGGACCAAGCTGGAAGGATGCAATCATTGCATTCCTAAAAGAGGGGAAGCTGCCAGAAGACCACAAGGAAACACATAAAATCAGACTGAAGTCGGCCAGATTCAGTCTAACAGCAAAAGGCCATCTCTACAGGAGGTCCTTCACTGGGCCGCTTTTAAGGTGCGTACATCCTTTGCAGGTTGAAGATTTTCTTTACGAAATTCATGAAGGAATTTGTGGAAGCCATGCTGGGGGCAGATCATTAGCCCACAGGGCCATTACCCAGGGGTATTGGTGGCCCTACATGCAAAAGGATGCCGAAGCCTATGTGAAGAAGTGTGAACAATGCCAAAGGTTTGCACCTTTGATACATCAGTCAGCTGCTGACCTGAACCCAGTATCCAGCCCTTGGCCGTTTGCCCAATGGGGCATGGATATGGTTGGACAACTTCCCCAGGCAACTGGGCAAAGAAAATACTTGCTGGTAGCAACAGACTACTTTACAAAATGGATAGAGGCAGAACCTCTTGCCAAAATCCGAGATGTGGACGTCAAGAATTTTATATGGAGAAACATTATTACCAGATTTGGGATTCCAAGAGCAATAGTTGCCGACAACGGAACACAATTTGACAGCAAACTCATCAAGAACTTTTGTGCAAAATTCAAAATCAAGAATTATTTCTCAACACCAAGTTTTCCTCAAAGCAATGGGCAAGCGGAGGCATCCAACAAAGTAATTCTGGATGGAATAAAGAAGAGGCTGCAGGCAGCAAAAGGAAAGTGGGTAGACGAGTTGCCCAACGTACTTTGGGCATATCGGACTACGCCGAGAAGATCAACAGGAGAATCCCCCTTTGCCATGGCTTATGGCACAGAAGCAGTCATCCCATTGGAGATCGGCATCCCAGGGATCAGAACCCAGGGAGTAGAGAATGGCACCAATGACGTACTCTTAACCCGAGATCTGGATTTGTTGGAAGAACGAAGAGAGAAAGCTACAATTCAGCTCGCAGTATACCAGCAACAGCTTGCCAGAGCTTACAACAAGAAGGTCAATCTAAGAGATTTTCAAGTCGGCGACCTAGTCCTGAGAAAAGTCGTCGGGAACAAGAAGGATCCCAGGGAAGGCAAGCTTGGCCCAAATTGGGAAGGACCCTACAGAATTACTTCAGTATTAGGTAATGGAGCTTATCGGCTTGAGGACAATGAGGGCAAAGCATTACCCAGACCTTGGAATACTTGTAATTTGAAATTTTTCTATCATTAGATGTGCATCATTTTTTGGCCGATATCATCAATAAAGTCTTTTCAGAATTCTTTCAACACATATGATTGATAAAGTTATGCATTGATGTTTATTGAAGACATAATTAATGTGAACCCAAGTCAAACTCAGGTTCACATTGGGGACAAAGAAAATGCAGAGATTATTCCTTAATTCACTTGTTAAAATTTGTAGCAATTTACAAGTTAGAATTAAGCTGATTCCTTATCTTCACTTGTTGAAATTTGTAGCAATTTACAAGTTGAAGTTAAGCCGAGATTATTCCTTAATTCACTTGTTGAAATTTGTAGCAATTTACAAGTTGGAATTAAGCTGATTCCTTATCTTCACTTGTTGAAATTTGTAGCAATTTACAAGTTGAAGTTAAGCCGAGATTATTCCTTAATTCACTTGCTAAAATTTGTAGCAATTTACAAGTTGGAATTACGCTGATTCCTTATCTTCACTTGTTAAAATTTGTAGCAATTTACAAGTTGAAGTTAAGCCGAGATTATTCCTTAATTCACTTGTTGAAATTTGAAGCAATTTACAAGTTGGAATTAAGCTGATTCCTTATCTTCACTTGCTGAAATTTGTAGCAATTTACAAGTTGAAGTTAAGCCGAGATTATTCCTTAATTCACTTGTTGAAATTTGTAGCAATTTACAAGTTGGAATTAAGCTGATTCCTTATCTTCACTTGTTGAAATTTGTAGCAATTTACAAGTTGAAGTTAAGCCGAGATTATTCCTTAATTCACTTGTTGAAATTTGTAGCAATTTACAAGTTGGAATTAAGCTGATTCCTTATCTTCACTTGTTGAAATTTGTAGCAATTTACAAGTTGAAGTTAAGCCGAGATTATTCCTTAATTCACTTGTTGAAATTTGTAGCAATTTATAAGTTGGAATTAAGCTGATTCCTTATTTTCACTTGTTGAAATTTGTAGCAATTTACAAGTTGAAGTTAAACCGAGGTTATTGCTTGAGTTCTCATAGCAATATATGGGTTGCTTAACCCTAAGGAAGATGCTTAACACTTGTTGAAATTTGTAACAATTTACAAGTTTATGTTAAGCCGACATATGATCACCCGCTGAGGTATACAGAAATTTACAGGTTGAAGTAAAGGCTAAGTATATTGTTTAAACATTTGTTGAAATTTGTAGCAATTTATAAGTAGGTTAGATCGAGATCACTGTTTAGTACTTGTTGAAACTTGAGAAGAAGCTTGCAAAGATTACATTAAGTAGTATATGTTTTATATTTGTTAAAATTTATGAAAGGTTTGCAGGTCAGTATCTTGCCGAAGTAAAAGTTTTGTAGTTATACCCGAGGTATGTAACCCCGAGAAGATTGCACAAAGGAAACAAAATAAAAAGCATGCAAAAATTTCTAAGTATAGAACTATGCAGAAGCAATCAACAGAACATCACAAGATTAAAACACATCCATAGAAAGAACAGTTGCAATTACATATTGAAAAAGCTACGTCGGCCATAAGAGGGAGTTTTGCATTATCCAGAAATTAAAAGAGAGTACAAAGTGCAAAGTGCAGAAAAAGAAGGAAAAAGTACAAAAAAACATTTTAAATCAAGACTCTTCAGTATTAGCAGCTGCAGGGACTGGGACCTCAGACGATTCTGGTGGAACCTCCCCGGCAACCTTTTCTGCTTCTATCTTAGCATCAATCTCAGCCAGCGTATTGTCCAGATTTCTTTCAGCCAAAAGAAGGTCGGATGATAGTTGCCCGATGGCAATTTCCTTGGGTGCCTCCCCAACCTTATCACCCTCCTCATCCAAGGTTAAATCCATCACTTGCTCAGCAGGAGGAGGGGGCTTAGTTTCAGCAGCATCCTTGGGTTTTCTCACCAATGCCTCATCATCATTCTTCTCTTCATCCTCATCCTTGGCATCAGCCTCAAGCTCTGACTTGTCTTCAACCTGACTTGGAGGAGGAAATGGTAAAGGAATGGCATCGGCATTACGAAAGGGCGAGTCAACAGGGAGATCAAGTTTTTTTATCAGGGACATCCAACCAAGGGAAAATCCCCTGTTGCATGCCTGCCTGACTTGAAGTTTATAATCCTCTGTGACGTCGGCCATACCCTGGGCATAGGCCTTTTCATCAGCCTCTTTGACTTCAGCCTCCTTGGTGGCCAAAGCCTGCTGGAGCTCCTTCTCAGCCTGGGCCTTTTTTACTTCGGCCTCGTTCTTCTCAGCTTCAGCTACTTTTCAGATAGCCTCCGCAGACTCCGCTTTCTCTTCGGCCATCTGCTGGGCCTTAGTAGCCGCCTCGGCCTGATCCTCCAGTTTTTTCATCCTTGATTCAAGAGATTTGATCTCTTTCTTCAGGGAAGATGCTTCCCTCTTCATATCAACCAATCTTTGCTGATTTTCAAAAGATTGCATTGAAAATGAATGGGCGTGCTGAATGGCCTGAAGAAAAACAAAAGTGTTAGAAAATATTCTCAGTAAGAAACAGAAGGAAAAGTCACAAGTGCAAACAGGAACACTTACTTGAACGGAGTGTTGGAGCATGAGAGCGTAATTCTCATACTCACTGAGTTCAGCATTTCGTTCCAAATCCTGCGGAAGGAGAAGAGCAGTGCTGAGGGCGACACCAACGTTGATATCGTCGGCACTTTCACTGGCCATAATTGGCCTATCCTCCAGAGTTAGTTGAGGGGCCCATGGAACGTCGGGCTTCTTGGACGCCGAGGTCGTCACAGACGATGACCTCGGCTTTTTTGATTGTGTAGACCCTGAGGGTTGGGCCTCAGCAGACCTCTTGGTGGAAGTAGAGGTTGATTTTTTGCCTTGTGCCAGCTGAGAAATAGGAAAAGCATCCTCAACCTCGGCGTCAGTAGCCTTAGCCTTGGGCTGAGCCTTTTTTACTCTCTTCGGCTTTGGTGGGGACATCGCATGCGTTGGTACAGCATCGGCGTCGGTTGGAAGGTCGGCAAGAAGATCTTGAACGACAGGCCTTGGACGAACCATCTCGGCAGTCTTTACAAGTCTTCGTCGACGTTTACGTTCTGGAATTGGTATTAAGTAGGGGGCCGAAGTGGATGGAAGATCGGCTGGGTCAGAGGTGGATCCTTGATCTGTTCGGGATGAAGACACGGTTACAGTTGTGGCAGTAGGTGGAGAAAGACTTTTTTTCTTCCTTTTTAGGACGTCGGGTAAAGTGGATTTATATGTCGGAATAAAGTTCAGCAACAGGGGAGCCTTGCGCTTATGGATTGGAAGACCGAGAAGCTTCTTTAAGTCTTTTCCAGGGAAAAAGGATTGACGGAAGTTTTTTGGTGGTTGATGAAGATCTGCAGGACAAGCAAACAGACTTAAGAAACAGACAAAATTTTAAAGACTTAAATAAAAACAACTAAGCGTTGGCACTGGGCTCTTACCCTTGCCCTCTGTAACTGTTCGAGGAAGAGGGTAGAGGTGGACATCTTCTTCTGGGCCAAATTCCCAATTTCCCGAAGCAATAACAAAGTCATCCCCAGCCCCCTTGTTGGAGTTTGGGAGGTCGGCTACAATTTTGAACTCGGTAGACCTCGGCTTAAGGTAATAAACAAAGCCCCTTTCCTTCAGGTTGAGGGGGCACATTGTATAACAGTACTGAAGGTCGGCCAGGGTGATCCTAAGATTTTCCTGCCTAGCTAAAGCTATAATACCGTTAATCACCCTATAGGAGTTGATAGTAAGTTGCATGGGGTTCAGTTTGTAGAAATGAAGGATTTCACGAAACAAGGGATTAAGTGAAAGCCGAAGTCCACATTCAGTAAAGGCTACTATAGGAAAGGGTATCGTATGGTCTGTGGGCATGATGGTATCATCATCCCCAGCTAGCTTAAGGTGAACATCGGCTGGGATAGAGAATTCCTGCCTAAAGTATTCGAGTTTTGTTGGGGTATTCACCCTATGCCTCCACATACCCATTACGTTGACTTAAACAAAAGAAGAATGTGTTTCAGAAGATGGGTGTTTAAAGAAGGGTTGCAAGAACCTCGGCAAAGACCTGGGAAAGGACTGACAAGGCTTGTTTCAGTTTTCCCTGAGAAATTGACGATTCTACAGACAACTCCCAAGCCAAAGAACTATAAAGATCAAAATCGAAGGCACAGATCTGGAACAGATACGAAAAAAAAAAAAAAAAAAAACAACAAGAAAACGATGACGCTTCAGAATCAAAGAACAGAGGTATGGTTCTCAGAAACGAAAGAAATACAGAAGTAAAAAAAATCAAGAACAGTGGCAAGAAAAGTGGTGAAATAGTGCAAGTGTTCAAGATGTAGCCACAATTCAAGATACAAACAAATCCAAGGCTTTGAACAAAAGCAATAAATGACAACAGGCAGACGAAAGCACATGAAGAGAACTAAGAGTGAAAGGAACAGAATCTTACCAGAACAAATGAAGCCGAGGCAATATTCACCGAGATCAGATATCGGTTGTGACAGCAAAGAAAGCTTCGCAAGAATGGAAGACTAAAGACAGTTTCAGAAGAGAGATTGAAGTAATGGCAGATTCGAAGAAAAAAGAGCTTTAGGAGAGAGAAAGAGTAAGAAATCAGAATGAAAAAGTGAAGAAAGAAAGAGGCAAAGAAAAGTTTTGTCAAAAACTTGAAACGGCGGCAAAAATAGGGCATTTATTACGCCTAAAGCACCGGATACGTCAGACGGCGCAGACGGATGAAAAGACAGCCTTAAGGCGCGTCGCAGGAACGGGCCAATAAAAATAAAGCATTTGAAGGGGACGGTTAGAAGTGCATGACAGCTCATGCGCGTGGGAGAGTACGTTCGAAACCTTGTTCTCCGAAGAGAACACATCGGCTGGAAGTGGATTATCTCGGCTAAACAGTTTTTGAGCCATTACTCAGAAAAGAAATGTCGAAAAATCGATATAGGTTCCATCACCTCAAAATGCCGAGGTAATAGAACCTAGGGGGCAGTTGTGGGGATATATTTTCTGAATACCAACACGTGGCATGGTGACGCCGACGTGTCAGCCGAGGTGCCACGTGTCGTGGTAGTTAGGCCGAGATGATCTCGGAGATGCCGAGGTTATCTCCACAGATATCGGAATCCGAGATAAGCGAGTAAGGGATAAGAGTCCTAAGACGAATAGGGGACTTAACCAAGATAAGGATAAAGCTCTTAGGGAGTTTATCTTTATCTCTTAAGGAGTCCAAAGTAAGCACTAAATTGGAGTTCATAGAAGTCATACTTCTAGTAGAACTTGGATTGAATATATTATAAAAGAGAGGCACCCCGTGGGTCTAAGGTATGCAATTTATGTTTTGAGTATTAAGTTTAGCACTTGATTATCTTTGAGAGATATACTGACTTGATCGTCGGAGTGCCCCCGGGTGGAAGAACCACCGCCGGAGCCTTTTCTTTCTGTTACAGGTTGCTGAAGCCATCTATTCTGCTAGTGCTCTCCAGTTGATCACTAAGCAGGCACTGTGGTCAGATTTTCACCAACACATAAACTTATGAATTAACTATATTTTTGTCAAATATTAGTAAAAGGTAAGGCTCCGTTTATTTTGACATAAAATATTTTTGTTAAAAATATTTTATTCATTTTTTGTTATTTGTTTGAAAAAAAAACAAGTAAAATATTTTTGCATTATTTTCTTAAAAATAACTTACCTTTAAAATTTTCTTGAATTAATTTTTACAGAGTTAACTATTACTCATTATCTTTTCAACACATTTAACATTTTTAAATAAATATCTTAACTCATTAAAAAGTCATAAATAATATTTTATTAAACCAAAAATTTTCTTTTAAGTAATAAAATATTTTTATTTTAAATATTATCCAAACATCAAAAAATAAAAATATTTTTTATATATAAAATTAGTTTTTTAAAAAAATATTTTATATCAAAAAAAAAAAAAAAAAAAAAAAAAAAAAAAACACTTGTGTTGGATTCGCAGCACTTACGCCGTTCCGGTAGGGTAACGGGCGTCGGGCAAGAAGAGAGAGAGAGAGAGAGAGTTTAGAGAGAGAGAAAATGGATGCTTTGATAGCCTCGTACGGAGACACCTCCTGCGACTCCGATTCAGGCTCAGATTATCTCCCACCATCGGCCTCCAATTCCAATTCCAATCCCAAGGCATTAAACCCTTTGCCTCCACCTCCTCTTGACCTCCTCACTCCTCCCAACTCTCTCGGTATCAATTCTTCTATACTCTTCAATTCATTCAACAAAATTTCATATCCTTGTGTATATATATATATAGTATCATTCACATGTTTATGCCCACCAAGTGTTTGATCTTTTGATTATGAAGGTACTTTAGCCCAATTGCAAAGTGGTCAGTCGAATCGGATTCGGAGCTTCCCTCACGTTGAAGGAAACTATGCTTTACATGTCTACATTCCAGGTAAATATTGTTGAAAATGTTGTGTTGTTACCTTTTTATGTCATCAATTTGTTTCCTTAGATATTTAGTGGCAGATATACAACTGAAAAACACTCTTTTTTTTCTTATTTTTTTTTGTTCCATTGAATCTTTGGCTTCTAAAAAGCTGTATTTGTATATCTTTTAGTCAAAAATAAAACCGACCTTTTTTTTTTTTTTTTGGAATAACTATTTGGACTGCTTGTTGTTTATGAAGTAATGTGGGAAATTGCACACATTTTTGCTATTCCATGTGTTTCTTAAGACTTCATTTAGGATTACTCGAACAAAAAAATTAGTGCAACTGTGTGATCGCCTGTGTCTCAGTGCTGCTCCTATGTTTTATTCTTGTTCAATCGGTAGGAGATTATTGCATATATGAAAAGAATTATATCAAACTGGACAATCATAGTTCACCAACACAAATCTATTAACCCAACAATCAATACCAATCACCAAGAAAGAGGAAAGAACCCACAATGGGGAGAAACAAACTCAATCCGACAAAGCCCTATATTAGGAGAGAAATAATCAATCTTTGCTTTTGGCAAAGATTGACCCTCTAATCTCCCAGTTGGAATATACAAGAGTATCCAACTGAGCTAGCGTAGTTGGTGTGTTGCTTCTATGTCATTAAATATCAACTGGGTCGTGGAATTACTGGTGTTATGCTAGTGTGATAAGGTAGCTTGACATTGTTGGGCTCATTTCCTAATAGTTTAAGTTTTGAGAAAATTAGTAATCTAAGATGGTATCAGAATTCTGGGTAAAGCTGTTCTGGGTTTAAGCCTTGTTGCCCCATTATTTTTGTCATAGTGCACACTGTTCTGCATGTAAACTGTGCACCTTATTTACTAGTTGCTTGTCTCTTCACATGTAAGATGGGTCACATGTGAAGGGAGTATTAATTTGATAAACATCGTAGGACCGATTTTCTAATAGCTTAAGCTTTTTTGTAAAAATTGGTGTGCTAACATGATGTTGAGTGAATTCCAATTCAATTCATAAGTTTTCTTTTAGCAATTCCCACCAATTGACTCTATGCTTGTGGTGTCTGAAGTTTTATCACATTGTTTTCAAGTTCCAGAATTAGAACAGTGCTTTGATTAAGTTATATGCTTACTGTAGTCCACATACCTTCTACACCAATGAAGGAGCTGACCCTGTTTCTAAAGAAGGTCTCATCTCTTGTACCTGGTTTGAATGCCATTGACGTCGACGTCCCACTCAATATGCTTTGCAGTGATGATCTCAAGCTCGAACAAGTTGCCTTGGGGAGAGAATTCCATATAAGTTTGGGGAGAACTGTTCCAATTCGAGTGCACCAAATTGACTCAGTGGTGTCAATGCTTCGACAGAAGCTTCAGTGTCAAAGGTCAAATATATGCCCAGCTTATGAAATTCTAGTTCAATGTGATGACACATCTGTTCCATGATATGGTTCTCACCCATTGTTGTTATGTGAAACAGGTATTGGATTGATTTTAGTAAGTTGGTCGTTTTTGTTAATGATGATCACACGCGTTCATTTATCTCAATTGAAGTTATAACAGGAGGGTTAGCTGAGGTAAGTTCAAAGGTGTTCTTTTGAACCACTTTGTTCATGTTTTGAGCAGTTTTTCCTCCATAACGTAGAATGAATTTTGGGTTCACTGTTTTTAACTCTGTTTTGTGTTATTTTTAACTAGCAGCCTAGCAGGTAGATGTATAATTGTATTTCCGAGGACAGTTTTGTTTAGTATTGGCTTGTGTATGTAGTAATAGCTATAGGATATGTATTGTTGCTATGAAAACAATCCATTGACATTGTTGTCATAAAAAAGGAGAAAAAATGTTGATTATTTGAAGCGCTGAATAAGAGCGTCTCCAATGGTTCATTACTTTTTTCACCAAATCTGAGTAAAAAATAACTGATTTTCTCAGTATGATATGGCTTCCTCCAACAGTGCATCAAAAGGGAAGGGTCATTCGGTGGGTCGACCAGTAAGGCTAAATTTTTTTTTTTTTTTTTTTAACCTATTTGAACCTTTTTGACCCTGTTTGAACCTACCTATTTGAAAGGGAACTGGTCGACCGGTGGGTCAACCGGCCGGACATCCGGTTGGTTGACCAGTTGGGCCACCCCAATGTTATAGCACAGAGAAATACTGAAATCGTGAGCTTGTTCTCAGTTTGATGAAAGTTTTGTTCTGTTCTCATTTTGATATCAATTTGGTGAAACCATTGGAGACACAAACAGTGACTTTTTCATCAAATTTCAAATTTGATGCTGGGTTTGATGCACCGTTGGAGATGGCCTAAGCCATTCTAGAAATTTCATTATTATTTTTTCAGAACTGTGAAATTTATTTGAATTTTGATTGATTTTCAGATAACAAAGCAGATACAAGCTGTTAATGAAGTCTATAAGCTTCACAATCTACCTGAATTTTATGAGGTTAGGCTTGTAGTTATTGTTACTCATGGTTTCTTCAAGTCCATTTATATTATTCAAATAATTGAATTATTAAACTGTTTTTTCGTGTTATATTGATGGTATTTTGCTCTGTATTGGATGTTGATCACAGGATCCACGCCCTCATATATCTATAGCTTGGGCATTGGGTGATATCAGTGATATATTGAAGAGAGTGGTTGAAGAAGAAGTGAAGAGATGCACTATGGCAGGGGGATATGTTCAGAAACGCTTATTTACCTGCAAATTTAGCGGCATCGACTGTAAGATAGGCAATAAAACATATAAAATATGTAAAGTCCAAGAAGAATATTAAAACCTAATATTATTTCTGAATTTCAGAATATTGTATCCTTAATTACCTATTTAGATTATTTGTGTATCGGAAATGCTATAATATGTCGAGAATTTAAAATGTGAATCAAATTCATTTAAAGTGTGACTTCGTATCACATGAAACTTAAATCTACATAATAAATTTAAATTATGAACACTTTTCTGAATTACAAGAAAAATAATGAAAAGAATAAGGATTTGTTTGTTTCTTTTTCTTCGTGTTGTGTCTGTTGTATAAAACAACCAAAAAGCAATATGGGAGGTCAAATGCTGATTTTTGGCTAGCTTTAAGTTGGTTATGTAGTTAGTATAATCAGACTTAAAATGAGCCACGCTGGTTAAACTCTACTTAATCCGCAATGTTTTTATATAGGTAAATTATACTTATCTTTCTCGAGATTTGAGAAAAATACAATTAGGCTAAGTTTGGCTATCCTAAATAAGTACACACTTTTTATCTTTTTATCTTTTTTTATCATATCATCTCTCTACTTTTCTGCACATCTTTTTGTAAGAAGACAAAAAATTTTATGTCATCCTAAACAACCCTTTACTCTCACATTTTTTACACTGCAGGCATTCATCAAATTTCCTGATTTGTTTCTATTGCAAATTGAGGTAGGGGTGAGTAATAGCCACGCCATACCATCTTAGTGAGTAAAACTTTAATGCAACAATAATATCTAATAAAACACTACATAGGAAAGTCGACTCCAATATCTAAATATAATCATTTTATCCAACATATCCTACTAACTGACACGTATGGATAGTGGGGGTGGAATGCACTTACATAATAGCTATGGATAATAGCTATGGACACGTTTGTTTGGCGGATTAAATTGGATGAGATTATTAGTAAGAAGATTGTTAGTGAAGAGATTGTTAATGTTTGGATTGTTAGTGAGAGAATTAAGTAAAAGTGTGTTTATTTTGATGATAGTGTGGGAGATGATTACTGATGGGATTGTTAAATTATTTTCATATAAAATAAATAAATAAATTATTTCTATATTAAAAAAAATTAAAACAAATATTAAAACAAATAGGAGAACTTAGTAAAAAAAAATTAAAATAATAAATTTTTTATATAAAATAGACTAAATCTCCTCATTATTCTCCTAATCCCACTTAAAATTCACCCAGTTAATCCCCTACAGAGGGGGATTACTATATCCCCTTCGCTACTAATTCTATCACATTGTGTTGTATCCAAACAAGGGTTTGGTGGGTCCCACGGATTGCTAATTCGATCCATCCTCCCAAACCCCCGATCAAACATGGCCTATGATTGATTTGTTATATCTTGTCATCAAAGTGACATGGTATAATCGTTTCACTCAATTTTTTTTCCACCTTAGGCGGTAAGAGTATGTGGTTGATTAAGTCATGCTCCTTAGCATTTTGTAATCCATTTACATTGGTTTTACAAAAATACTGCACTATGAAATTATGTTCCAAATTTTATTATGAAAATTAGGTGAACGCATTAGCCTTGACATTTTGGGACTTAAATGTATACTCAAAAATTGAGACCTTCATACATATTTAAAAATATATATTTATTGATAAAATAGTATCTTTATTTAAACTAAATTTACTAGTATTTTACACTCATAAATATTAGGTGATAAATCTAATTTGAAGAATATTGTATTAGTGAGTGAATCGATTATAATTTATTTATTTTTATAATAATTATAATATTGTATTATTTTAGGCAATTTCATATGATTTTTAAAGTTGATATAAATTATAGTTAGTAAGATAAGTTTTTTTTTTAGAAATATTCTAAAAAATCAAATTATTTATCAAAGTAACTCACTTTTTAAACTATTTATCAAACTAATCCATTTTCTAAAAAACTAAAGTTTAAAATACGAGTTCACATGTTCAAAATGCGATTTTCTGATGAAATTCAAATGCGATTTCATATTGACTTGACTTATCTACGTATAGATGTTGATCATATCAATATGAAATTACAAGTTGAAGATGCGATTTCACCACGAAATCGTATTTTGAACTTGCAATTTTAAAAATGGTTAGTTTGATAAATAGTTTAAAAAGTTGGTTATTTACATAAATAGTTTAATTTTTTGGAATATTAAAAAAAAACAAAAAAAAACACATAAGATAGATATCATAATTATTGAAATAAATTTTGGACATTTTTGATATTATTAATTTATTCAAAAAAAAAAATTTGACCTCGCTAATTGGGATTTGGTGTCATTGTGTGCACAATGCACATCGTCGGATCCAATTCTAATAATCCGAACTGTTCAATTTTCAAAAAACATCGAGAAGAATAAACTTGTAAAAAATCAAGTTGATTGGGTATCAATAACCCCTTCATCGAAATACATTTGTATTTAATTTGATAAATACATATTCATTTTCTTTATATACAAATTTGATTTGATAAAAGAGCAATCGATATCTGATCAATTTGATTTTTTATAAGTATATTCTACATGACATTTTCTATAAAATGAACTATTTAAATTATCAAAACAGGTCCATGAACAGCACAATAATTTCCGTTGTGCATTGTGCACAAAAGTGACACCAAAATTTGATAAACTTCAGATTAAAAAAATCTATTTCTCCAGTGGCAATAATAACTAGTATAATTTATAGTATTCTATAATCAATCCATAAATTTGGCAAATAACCATTCATTACTTTTAAATTATTCACCACTTCAATTATTTTTAAATTTTTTAGATAAAACTTCATTTTAAACTACTAATACTGCAACATAGTGTTTTGTTTACTAGATTGAAACCGAATGGAATGAAATAGTCATCCGTTAGCCTCTCTATAGGATCACTATTCTCCGGTGAATGATTTTATTTGTAATAAAATTTAGTGAATCAAACGTGAGAATGGACTTTACGATCAAATGATTATTTGATTTCATTTAATTTCAATGAACCAAATATAGCATAAGAGTTACAAATATTTGGGGGCCCTATTTCTTAGACAGAATTCGAGGCCTAAGGCTGTTGCCTTGCTTATCTTATCTCATGGCCAACCCAAGGTGAAAGGTGTAGATTTAAAGTTGGTGGAATGTGTGACACATTTAGAGAATTATTGTGGTCCTGAGGTGCACTTTTCTAAGTAATTTTTTAGATATATTCTCTGACTTCGTAATACTGTTGTTGGTTTTATTAACAATTTTTGTGTTCTAGACTTTTGTCATGTAAATTTCATTTTAAGTTAAAAATTCTCAGCATTACCCAATGACAAAAGACATGGCCAATTTCCACAAAGCTATATCGATCTAATTACAAAGAAATCTCAGCGAAATTGCGTTAAAAGCCAATGTGAAAGAGAAGCTTAAAGTCAATTGTGAAAGACAAACTTAAATGTATTATTTTCCTTTGTACAATTTCACTTAAACCTGGTTTGTATGAGCTAAGAAACTTCCTAGAAACTTTTATTTTTTGTATTTTATTTATTTTTTACAAACCTTGGTGTACATATATACTGGCATCTGAGCCCGCCGAATGTGTATGCTACTAAAAGAGATTTGACGGAGGAGTTTTTTTTGATTTGCTATTTACATATTTACCCCATTTTATGGTGAAGAAAAACAAACAAAAATTATCTCACGGATAGAATTTTTGGAGGAAAAAAAAATTACCTTGACACTATATCAAGTCAAATATTCACATATAATAATGGTATAGATATATTGAGCTGAAGGGCTAGTTAAGGAAATATCATTTAGGTTGATTATTTTTTTTGTTACATATCCAAAATCACCCATGCAAATGTTTAATTTGGCTTACAAGTGAGAAAAAGTAGGGAAATAAATGACATTTCAAAAGTCTTTGTTAAAGCAGGTCAACTGATACATTTACCACCAACCAAAAGACTATTGATACCACAGGTAGTGCTGAAATTGTACTTTTTTTTATTTATTTTTTGAATTAAAAGTACAATGCTTAATACATGGAAACAACAAAGGAAACAATGTAAGTTTAATAATAGAATTGGTTAACAGATTGAGACTCACAAAAACTCACTCTCTCTCTCTCTCACTTGTTATTGTTTGTTAGTAGGATTAAGTCTTCCAGATTGCTAAAGCTCTGTTTTACACCTGAAAAAATGAGAGAAATGTCTGTCTTGGATTTCTCTACTTGTTTTAGAACGCTCGAGCGGCCTCAAAATTGCGATTCCACGGCACGTTTTGAACCTCTGATGAGAAATTTAGATGTTTTCGAAGCATCAGACAATCGTTTGCACTTGGCATGCCAAGAGGGTCATTTGGAGATTGTCAACAATGTGATAAACAAAAATAGCAATCTTTGCACTGTGAAGGACAATAATGGGCTAATTCCACTTCACATTGCAGCAATGAAAGGCAAGGTTGAGATTGTCAAGCTGCTAGTTGATGCTTGCCCTGAGTCGGTGAAAGAAGCGACTGTAATGGGAGAGACTTGTCTTCATCTTGCTGTTGTGTATAATAAGGTGAATGTTGAATTCACCCCATGTGAAGGAGGTGATGCTCTTCCATGGGAACACACACAAAGGTCAAGGAAGGAGGCTACCAACCATGTCAAAGAAGGAGGCTGCCAAAGTCAAGCATGGAGGCTGCCCAAAGGCTCTCCCACCTACTCCCTCACCTATAAATGGAGGTTGAGAGGAGAGAGCAAAATGTGGAGTAAGTGAGGAAGAAAACCGTGAACCAAAGAGTGCGAGATGTGAGGCGGAGAGACCGTCTCCCTCGGTGTGAGCGAGGGAGACGGGTGAGTGGCTGAGTGAGGAGAGTGTGAGCTCCTCCTCTATTGTAATCTTTCTGTAATCTCCTCATTGGTATAGTGATAACCGGTTACTCTCCCGTGGACGTAGGCCTTGGGCCGAACCACGTAAAATATTGTGTCTCCTTATGTGTGGGTGTGTTTTTCTGCTTGCAATGATTTCTATAAGGTCTTGGGCGGGATCCCAGATCCCAACAAGTGGTATCAGAGCCTCGTCGGTGGCGTTTCGGAACAAAAACAGCGTGTTGTCCGAAACTGCCCAGAAATCAAGTTGCTCGAAATCCGATTTTGAGCATACCAGGAGCAAGGGCTCGAGAAGAGGAGTCCAACCATATAAAGCAGACACCCAGATGAGCTACCACGCGCCCTCACGCGCCGCCTGAAGAAGGCGCGTGAGACCCAGTCTCGGCACGCGCCGCCACGCGCCGTGTAGGCAGCCGGCGCGTCGGCCCAGTCTCAGGCACGCGCCCCACGCGCGGAAGAAGGAAGAAGACGAGTGGGGGAGGCGCGTGTGTGGCACGCGCGTGCCACGTCAGCAGCCACGTCAGCTGCCACGTCATCCGCAGGAGGAAGGATCCAGTGCTTCGCGGCTACGGTGCAGCCGCAGATCTGAGGCGTACAAAATGTTTTGGCTAGATCTAAGCCATTTGGAGTCCGTTTTTGGTGATCCAATAGTGGTTTCAGACTATTTGGAGTATTCCGGACACATCCGTACGGTCAGATTTTGGAGATGAAGTTTCTGTAAAAAGAAGGCAGATTAAAGTGGCAGACGGCGTTAGGGGCAGTGGACGGAATATTCTGTTGGTACACGGAATATTCCCTGAACTTCTGAAAATTACAATTTGGCCCAGAATTTTCAGAAAATTGTGGTGTGGCCCAGTTTTCGGGGAAAGTTTTCAGTGAGGTCCCTGGAAGTGCAGCGAAGGTTGGTCCTAGCTAAACGGACCGCTCCGGACGCAACCGCGAGGTCAGAATAGTGAAATTCTGAACGGTTTGGAAAGATTGTCAAAACATGGGAGTTTGTCATCTTCAATACTCGAAGGAAGGTTGCCGGATATTGTGGAACGCTGCGGATTCACTGAAGAGGTTAGAATGGGCAGATTCTGACCCGATTGGACAACCAGATACAGATTGATATAGATCATTGAAGACCAGAGTAGATCAGGCTTGATCAAATGGCAGATCGAGGGAGATCAGGATTGGTCAGGGGCGATCAGAGGATTGCAGACATGATTATCTCAAGATCAAAGGTCTAGGAAAGTTCTGTCAAAAAGACACTGTCTAAGGAGACTGGTTCTTAAGTGGGACCGGTTGTGACCCCACCAGTCTTTCCTGGGAACTTTCCTGGTTGTTGAGGTGATCGGAGGATCTGGTTCAAATCAAAAGAGAAGACCATTCATCGACGGATAGATGATTTGGCAACCAGTACAGGCTCAGGGAAATACTGTGGCTGTTGGAGCTACTGTATACGAGAAGGTACTAATGGTATGTGGACATGTAGAACAATAGTTGCAGAGGAGCATACTAAGCGCAGAAGTACAATTGCAGACGTGCAACAGTGCAAGGGTACGCTAGAGTGTCGTACAGAGGCGCGAGAAGAGTGTGCAGCAGCGGGTTGTTGACAGTTCACAGGAACTTCCAGACAGAGAAATTGAGACAGGTAAAACGCAAGAGTGCGTGCCAAGGAGTGGCAAGTCTTATTTCTCTATGGTGGTTTCTTTAGTTCCATGGCAGCGGAGGATAGAGTTGATGCGGATCTCTCAGGCGAGCTCGACGCAAGGAGACCAGAAGCCATGGGTACGGGCACTATGCAAGGAATTGCATAGCTGACGATGCTTTGACAGATGGAGCTACTGTCAACCATCAATCTACTGGACAGCAAATCAGGGATTGCAAAGGCACAGACAACAAGCGTATGTGGAAACGCCAGGAGGTTGTTCAGAAGTGCAGAGGGCAAAGGCTGAAAGTTCAGAGGAAAAGCTCCGAGCAAAGAAGACAGAGGACGTTGATGAGATAAACAACGAGTTTTCTATTGCTCCAATGACTGGTCCTGCGAGGTATTGCATGACAGTCAAGGGCATTCCAGCAGGGGGTGCAGGACATCCAATCAGGGGGTGTTGGATATCTTGGTTGCGCAAGTTCAAGCATAGCAGGTATAGACATCCGAGACAGGAAGCATGGAAGAGATCTGTGGGAGATAGGAGCAGTGGCTCTCTCCAAATCAGAGAGTGGTGTGAGTTGAGTTGAGGATGTCGGATTCCCTCCTCCTCTTGTATCTCTGGTGTTTTTATCTCTAGCTTCAGGGGATGCAGTGTCTCAGTGAAGAGATGCAAACTATGTTGAATTTGGGCGTGACAAGATTAGCAGCAGTATGTGCAGTGGATCACCTCACATGGGTTGAGGGGGTGATTTGTTGAATTCACCCCATGTGAAGGAGGTGATGCTCTTCCATGGGAACACACACAAAGGTCAAGGAAGGAGGCTACCAACCATGTCAAAGAAGGAGGCTGCCAAAGTCAAGCATGGAGGCTGCCCAAAGGCTCTCCCACCTACTCCCTCACCTATAAATGGAGGTTGAGAGGAGAGAGCAAAATGTGGAGTAAGTGAGGAAGAAAACCGTGAACCAAAGAGTGCGAGATGTGAGGCGGAGAGACCGTCTCCCTCGGTGTGAGCGAGGGAGACGGGTGAGTGGCTGAGTGAGGAGAGTGTGAGCTCCTCCTCTATTGTAATCTTTCTGTAATCTCCTCATTGGTATAGTGATAACCGGTTACTCTCCCGTGGACGTAGGCCTTGGGCCGAACCACGTAAAATATTGTGTCTCCTTATGTGTGGGTGTGTTTTTCTGCTTGCAATGATTTCTATAAGGTCTTGGGCGGGATCCCAGATCCCAACAGTGAAGGTGTTCCAGTACTTGGTGAAATGGCTCGAGGAGAGAATCGACAATGGCGATTTGATTAACAGAAAGGGTAGAGGTGGAAACACGGTCTTACACCTTGCAACATCGAGAAAACAACTCCAGGTAACTCTGTTTTTCTCTATTTGGTTGCTCATGTTGTATGTTCCAGAAATAGGTGAAACCGAACCAACTGAAATATTATATTATATTTTTTTTAATAATAATTAAATTTTTTTAGTAGTAGAATAGAAATGACTAATGCTACACATTTTATAATAAAAATAGGGAGTATCTTCTCTCTATATTTATTACTGTATCTATAAAACTCTCAAAAGTTCGTGTAAAATTTCCATATTACACTATTGAAAGATTTACAAAACCAAACTGTACCATGTGATTGATTTCGATTTTTCAACTAAAAAAACCGAAAAGTTCGATTTCATGCTAAATTTTCCTTTCAAATTGAACCGATTACACTCCCAATGATTAATTTTGAAGGTATGAACTCTAACAACCACCACCACCACCCTCCAAACCCAAAAAACAGAAAAGAAAGAAAAACAAAAGAAAAAGTAAAATAATGAATTTAAAAGGAAACAGACCCAGTTTCACGGCATAATCAAAAGTTTCAAGTTTTGTTTCCGAGTAATCCTAGTAACACTACCAACAAACATATTCACCAATACACAAGATATGCATACTTGATATGAAACTCTCAGTTAAAATCAAGTCTAGCTGGCAACACTAGTTAGTTTTTCTAACATTATTCTTTATTTTTATTCATTCATGGTCTCTATCTTTGGTTTGACTCAAATTTTACTTTGCCCTTATTGTTTCAATTTGAACTATATATGATTCCTACACTTTAATTTTAGTGTCAATTTGGTTTTTGCTTTCAAATTATCGTCAGTTATTTCTATGTGCACTTAAGGAGACTGACACTTGTCACAAAATTATTAATTTTAACGTTTAATTTGAACAAAATGACTAGATTAAAACTGAACTTAAGGTATATGGAATAAATTATTCAAATTGAAAGAATAGGAACTAACGTGAAATTTGGATTAACCATAATTGTATATAGATATCTGGAAAAACTACTATATATATGTTTGTCTCCATTCTAATTTCATCCTTTGATGCCGGTTATTTTTCAAGGATTGTCCTCTATTTAGTTTTTAACAACCATAATTGTACTCAACTAACTTGATTCTTGATGAAGACATTAAAAATACTGCTTGATAATCAAAGCCTTAACAAAATGGTGGAAGTCAACGCAAAGAACTCCGGCGGTTTCACCCCTCTCGACATCCTAGATGTCCTCCCATATTCCAGGAAGATCGACATGGAAATCAGCAAAATTCTTCGACAAGCAGGCGCCATGAGGGCCCGTGACATAGCCGATCAAAGCTTCAACTGTGGGGACGATAACTATTCCCAACCACCACCACATATGAGCACCATCATGTCAATTCTCAAATTCAGAAGAGAAACATACAACGCAGTACTTTTAGTCACAGCCACACTTTTGACAACAATAACATTCCTTGGTGGGTTTTACAACCCAAATGGTACCCTGCAACTGAAGAAACATGAATCAATTCTAACTCGGTTATTCATATTGTTCAACTCTACAGGGTTCACCTCATCCGGGGCATTGGTTATTTTCCTCCTACATGAATTCCCATTGAAACCGTGGCCACAAATCTCGGTATTAGCCATGTTTGGTGCTTATATGTGCTCAATAATGGCAGTATCTCCAAATGAGGCATGGGCTATGCTCTGGTTAGCAATCCCCTTCTTGTTATTGGCTGCTGGAGGAAAATTTTGTGGCCTTGGCCGACAGAGGCCTTATGCAGGATGCAGAGATAGAGACGCATAAAAAACGACACTTTTTGTGATTAGAAA
The DNA here is from genome assembly GCF_055761805.1 of Camellia sinensis. Lineage (NCBI taxonomy): Eukaryota > Viridiplantae > Streptophyta > Magnoliopsida > Ericales > Theaceae > Camellia > Camellia sinensis. The sequence continues at coordinate 38,896,366 of NC_138968.1, forward strand.
ATGCTATATATAATCCCATTTCTTACCTCATTTTATATATGTAGAAATACCGTGTTGTGATTTTACTCATATTTTGTTACCATAGCTAAAAAATAAGAGTGGTAGAGTGGGTCTAACGAAAAGGGATTTTGAATCGGGTGGGTACTATTTTTGCTATTTGGGTTGTTTTTGTAAGTAATTAATATACATATAACTATAATAATAATGCAGAATTGAACTTATAAGATTTTGAGTTTAATACAATTCAAGAATAAAATAAACATATACAATTCAAGAATAAAATGAACATACATTTGTCAGTCATTGAATTAGAGAAGTTGAGAAAATATCCCTAATGGTTGAACCTTGAATTCTTCTTGGCTCAACATTCTTCTCTCTGTCTCTCTTAATTAGGATGACTATAGAACTTAGAGTGATGGAAAAATACTTATGATATAAAAGGGGAGTCACCCATCCTTATATAGAGGAGAAAAGAAGGCTAGATAAACTCTCTTAGAAGAATTCATGTCCATCAAGGTTTCTTTCTTATCTTAGAAGAACAATTATATTAAAATTCTAATTATTGAACTTTATCTCAAATATTGGCTTTATCTAATTGTAGAGTCCAAATAAAATAAAGCATATAAAAAATATGTAGGCTATTGAGCTGTACTAGGAAATAAATCCAACATTCTCCCACTTGGCCCATTAAGCCGATTATGATGCAATTATGAGTTTTTCCAAAATATGCAATTTATAAAAATTTGACTCATTGGATTCCACACTAAAAACTTTGACACATGATCACGGATTTTTTTAAAAATAGCCAATAAGTTCAGATATGTTAGAAACTATAATACTGTGATTATTTCAGATCACCAATGTGAGTCATAACGGTTATATAACATTTATGTCATATTTCCTTCTATGCACCACACCATTGATAACTTTCACCAACCCAGTCCATTATCGGGATATGTAATTATTTGCCTAAAAAGTCCCTGTAAATTGTCTTGTTAAGACATTTCCTGTTTATCAATATTCAAATTAATGTGTACACACACTTTTAGAAATAGGAAAAATAGAAACAAAATTATTATCGCGCAAATAGTGTCAAATAAAAATAAGCACTCAAGATTATCCATACACATCATGGGTTGCTTAAAAGACCAATCCTGATAACATACTCTTTGTATGTCTTCGGTGGCAATCCCTTTGTGAATGGATCAGCAATCATAAGAGAGGTGCTTAAGTTTTCAATTAACACTTGTTGTTTCTGGACTCTTTCTCTAACAGCTACGTACTTTACTTCCATGTGTTTGGAACCACTGGAGTGCTTTCCATTCTTAGAGAAGAAAACTATTGCGGTATTGTCACAATATATCTTTAGCGGCCTGGCAATTGAGTTAACAACACCAAGTCCTGAGATGAAATTTTACAACCATAAAGCATGATTTGTAGCCTCAAAGCATGCCACAAAGTCAGCCTCCATAGTAGATGAAGCAATAGTGGACTGCTTCACACTCTTCCATGAAATTGCTCCACTAACTATTAGAAAAACAAAACCTAATGTAGATTTTCTACTATCAAGACAACCAGCAAAATCTGAGTTTGAGCATCCGGTCACTTCCAACTATTCTGATTTCCTATAGATGTGCATATAGTCCTTTGTTCCCTAAAGATGTCTCATAACCTTCTTTACTGCTTTCCAATGTTCCATTCCATGATTACTTTGGAATCTTCCCAACATTCCAACTGTAAAACTAATATCTGGCCTGGTACATGTATGGGCATACATCAAGCTCCCTACAGTTGATGCATATGGAATGTCCTTCATTTTTTTTCTTTCCAAGTCATTCCTTGGATACTGTTTTTCACTTAATTTATCACCCTTCATGATGGGTGCATCACCGGCTGAACAAAACTGCATATTGAATATCTCCAAAACACGATCAATTTATCCTTTCTGAGATAATCCTAGTAATCTTCAAGATCGATCCCTAAAGATCTCTATGCCAATAACATAGTTTGCCTCACCCATATTGACCATTTTAAAGTTCTTGGAAAGATATTCCTTGGTTTAGCTAACAAAATGTCATCCACATATTGCACCAAAATAATGAACTTACTCACACTAACCTTCAGATATAGGCACTGATCAACCACATTTTCCTTAAATCTGAAGGAGGTAATGGTATCATTAAACCTTAAATACCATTGCCTAGAAGCTTGTTTAAGGCCATATATGGATTTCTTTAATTTGCAAGCTAAATATTCTTTACCTTTCTTTGCAAATCCTTCTGGCTGTCCCATATAAATTTCTTCATCCAAATTCCCATTTAGAAAAACAGTTTTCACATCCATTTGATACAACTTTAAGTCATAATGAGCTATCAGTGCTAGGATGATTCTAAGCGAGTCCTTCTTAGATACTGGAGAGAAGGTCTCTATCTAGTCTATGCCTTCTTTTTGAGTAAAACTCTTGACAACAAGTCTGGCTTTAAAATTGTTCGATATTGTCTTTCGCGTCGTGCTTGGTCTTGAAGACCTATTTATACCAGACCTTTTTTACAATTATTAGGCAATTCGATGAGATCCTAAACACTATTCTATTCCATGGATTTTAACTCTTCATTTATAGCATTGACCCATTTAGTAGAATCATCACTATTCATGGCTAGTGAAAATGAGAATGGATCTTTGTTAATCCCAATATCAAAATCAGATTCCTGTAGATACACCATGTAACATTTGGAATGACATACTTTCTTTCCCTTTGAGATCTTCTCAAAACTGCCGGTTGTAGTGGTTCTACAATATTTTCAATAGTGGTATCTTCATGAAGTGGTGAAACATGAGGTGGTGATGGATTTTCATTATGTTGTTCGTTTCCCTCAGCCTATGGAATAATCTGAGAAACAATAATTTTTCGATAAAGGTCAAATGTTGGCACATCCACCCTAATTTCCTCAAAATTCACCACTTGTGTTTTTTGACTCCCACTGATTTCACCATTCTCTAGGAATCTAGCATTACCAATCTCCACTATCCTCGTATTGTGATTAGGACAATAAAATTTGTACCCTTTAGACTTGTCTGGATAACCAATGAAATATCCAGATATTGTTCTTGAGTCCTACTTTTTCTCTTGTGAGTTGAAGATTTTTGCCTCTGCTGGACAACCCCAAATATGTAAGTGTCTCAAACTAGGTTTCCTACCAGTCCACAACTCAAAAGGAGTTATTGGGACCGCCTTATTAGGAACCCCATTTAAGATAACATTGTAGTCTTTAAAACTTCACCCCACAGTGAAATGGGTACAATTGAGTAACTTAACATAATCCTAACCATATCTTTAAGTGTACGATTACGCCTTTCAGCAACTCCATTTTATTGTGGCATATATTGAGCACGAATGCCTTTCTTTTCTAAGAATTTGGCATATGGGCCAAGATTTTGGCCTGACTCATCATATTTACCATAATACTGACCACCCCTATTTGATCTTACTATTTTAACCTTTCTATCTAATTGTCTCTCGACTTCAATTATGTACACCTCAAGGATGTCAACAGCCTGAGACTTTTCATGAATTAGTTACACATATCCATAATGTGAGAAGTCATCTATAAATGTGATAAAATATTTTTTACCACTATGACATGGGATGTTGACTGGCCCGCAAATATCTGTATGAATTATCTCGAGAAGCTCATTACTTCTTGTGGCACCTTTCTTGGTATGTTTGGTTTGCTTTCCTTTAATGCAATCCACACATATCTCAAAATCAGTGAAGTCTAGGTTTTTCAAAATCCCATTCTTCACCAATTTTTCAATTCTATTTCTAGATATATGCCCCAACCGTCTATGCCACAAGATTAAGGATTTTTCATTAATTAGACCACGTTTTAAACCAATATTCAAATGCAAAGTTACTAATGATTGTGCAAACTCATGATTTATGGTAATTTTATATAAATCATCACATAAATTACCAGAACTAATCCTTATTGAATTAAACATTAAATTGAGTTTTCCACAACTAAATAAAACTGAATATCTAACACAATCTAATTTGGATAACGAAACTAAATTCCTAGAAATTGAAGGAACATAAAAAGTGATTTCTAGATCCATTTGATGACCCGTCTCTAAGATCAGTCGATAGATTCCTACAATTACGACTTCAACTTTGAGACGGTTCCCCATATAGACAAATCTTTCACTTTCATTCGGTTTCCTGGTTGAGAGGTATCCTTACATATCATTTGTAATGTGGGTCGTAGTCCCTGAGTTAATCCACCAAGTATTAGAAGGTACTTCAGCAAGATTTGATTCATAACAAACAAAAGAAAATTTCTTACCTTTCTTTTCGAACCAAGCCTTTCGCTTGTTGCAGTCTTTCTTCACATGTCCCTTCTTGCCACAAAAGTAGCACTTGACAGTGAAACCATTCTGAGCCTAATTTTCTTTCCCAGGTTCATTCTTTTTCTTGAGTGGATTTTTCTTTGATTTTACAAACTTACCCTTCTTTTTCTTTAGAGCTCCATGAGTTACAGCCAATGTAGTTTGACGTCCTTCCTCCCTCAACCTCACTTCCTCTTGAATACACATATTAGTCAGCTCATTCAAATTCCACTTATCTTTATTAGTGTTATAGTGAATTTTGAATGCCTCAAACTTTGATGGAAGTGAGTTGAGAATAAACTGCACGAGGAAAGTTTCATCATGCATCCCTAACGTTTTAAGCTGTGCAGCTTTGTCAACCATATTGAGGATATGATCCTAAACTCCTCGATTGCCATCATATTTCATTGTTGTTAATTCAGCCATAATAGTGCCAACAAGTGACTTGTCAGCAGATCTAAATCGATCTTCAACAGCCTTTAAGTATTCCAATGCATTAATAGTTTGAGATAATGAGGTCTTGATGTTATTTGCAATGGTCATCTTCATGAACATCAAACTGAGTCTATTGGACCTTTTCCAAGATTCAGAAATGGTAGCTTGTTTTTCAATACTATATTCATTAATATCTGTAGGTTTATCTTCAAGCAATGCCATATCAAGGTCCAACACACCTAGTGTAAATTGAATATGTTCATACCATTCCGAAAAATTTGAGCCAGTAAGTAAAGGGACACCCAATGCAAGAGAGTGCAATGAGGTGAGAACTATCACTGAGATAAGATAGAACAACATACATATTAAAGCTTTAAGAATTATAATAATGAACTATTGATATCACATAAGTCTTTCCTTTGGGCAAAACTTACTTATATCTATTGTCCACTTGTCAAGAATCACTTATGTAGGTCTAAAATAATTTATGCAACTTTTCAGTTAGTCATGTTACCTTTGGGTATTCAATTCTAATCTGTCAAATTACATAAGTTACATTACCTTACCCAATTCATAATTATTTGAAAGTGACTCTCCTTTGAGCTAGTCTCAATCTCCTAATTATAACTGCAATTTGAGAATATTATCAACCTTAATGTTACCTTTTTAACAATTCTTTTATGTAATTCTATATTCATAAGTTTTACAAATCTAGGCCACTTTGGCAGCTACTAAATTAGTAAATCTTATGAATATGGAACTAACCAACAATATTCTCTATTCATTAATTTGAGTTATTTAATTATCATTAATTCAATCACTATTATGATTTCTAGAATTTCTTTTATGTGATTGCAATTACCAATATGATAATAATAATAACTGTAGATGAACATGAAAATATATAAATCAAATTATATAATATGACAATCATGTATATCTCATATAATGGTCAACAAGAATTACACCTAAATGAATTAACCACTTCAATATTTAATATTTAATGTCAGAAAATTATATCATGATATCAAATTAAAATCATAAAATATATAAATATTAATAATAAAGTGTACATAATTAGACAAGGTAAAACCATAATTCTCTAACGTCATACAATCAAATACATATATTTATTTAAGAGACCGAACGATTTAACAAAATTCTGAAATTGCTTTTAATACACGCGTCATGTGCCTTTGGTGCAGATTGTAGCCTTAGAAAGTGGTGAATAAAAAGTGGTCAAGTCCATTAAAAAATAATAAAACATCACAATAATCTTCTTTGTTCCACCAATCTAAATATAAATATTAGATTTGAGTCTAGCAAAATGCGTTCTTTCATGACTTAGTTTTATTATCGACATCGTATTCATAAGGTTGATAATAAAAACAAAAGTACATTTTATGAATAATTATAATAATAATATAATATTCATAAATATATTATTAGTCCAAGCTGTATTGATTCATAAAAACAGGCTCTGATACCACATGTAAGTTATTAATGTACATGTAACTATAATAATAATGCGAAATTGAACTTATAGGATCTTGAATTCAATACAACTTAAGAATAAAATGAGCATACCTTTGTCAGCCATTGAATTAGAGAAGTTGAGAAAATACCCTTAATGGTTGAACCTTGAATTATTGGCGAACCTTCTTCTCTTTGTCTCTCTTAATTAGGATGACTATAGAATTTAGAGTGATGAAAAAATACTTATGATATAAAAAGGGAGTCACGCATCCTTATATAGAGAAAAGAAGAGGGCCAGATAAACTCTATTAGAATAATTCATGTCCATCAAGTTTTCTTTCTTATTTTAGAAGAGTAATTATATTAAAATTCTAATTATTGAACTTTATCTCAAATATTGGCTTTATCTAATTGTGGAGTCCAAATAAAATAAAGCATGTAAAAAATATGTAGGCTATTGGGCCATACTAGGAAATAAATCCAACAGTTTTATGTGCTACAAAAGGCTTTACATCTCCATAATGCTAACAAGCAATTTATGCAATGAAATTTGAATTTATGTGTATTCATTCTCTATTTTTTTCACATGATATAGTATTAGGATAATTATATTTATACACCATTTTCTCAATACACACCACATATATTTTCAATTCTCTTTTTTTTTTTTGGTATTAATATTTTCAATTCTTTATTTTCTTCTCACTTCACGCTATCAATTTTCAAAAAATCCTAAATTGCCCTTATCTTCTTCAACTTTCTATCCCGAACCCTAACCTCTGCCCACCGCCAGTGCCGGCTGCCGCTATCCTTTTTCTCTCCTCACCTTCTCATCTCAGCACTCCTCCAATCCAAATTTAAACCCACCGCCGCTCCCTTTTCTCTTCTTCTTTTTCTTCTTTTCCTCGCAACCCACTTCCACTGCCATCATTTCCCACCACTGTTGCCAAATCACGAACCGCTCTCTGAAAACCCTTAATCTAGGATAAGGGTTTCGAGATCGATTGCGAAACACAGAGAGAGAGAGAGAGCGAACGAACGAAGAGAAGAGGGAGGTGCATGGGTAGTCAAGCTGCAACGGTGTTTGTGTGATGGAAGGGAGGGAGGTCATTGGGATGCAGCAGCACTGCCCTGCGATCTCTCTCTCTCAATCGCCTTGCAGTGGGTTGTGGGGCTGCGAAAGAGAATGAGAAGGGTGGCAAAAGAAAGGCGCCGGTGAGAGGTAGTTGGACGAGGCGAGTGAACATAAAATAGGGTTTGAAATTTTGTCTAAAAATGTAATTTAACGGAGGGATAGAGTTGTAATAAAAAAAAATTGAGAAATGGTGGTACTGAGCAAATGAGTGGGTGTAAATAGAATGACCCATAGTATTATCCTTTACTTGCTTGCAAATTGTGCAAATTGTGAAAAGTTAAGTGCCTGAGCAATAGTAATGTGGGTAACTGTTACATGTTATGCATTTTTTTTACCAAATGTTATGTAAATTTTTAGTAGAGTTACGATAATTTATAATTCAAAAATAAAATTATGCATTTTTAAGTCAATGCTACACATTTTGTTGTTCAAAAATACACCATAAAATGAGAAACTTCATTTACGAATCACAAATTGTCATAACTATGTTCTAAAAAACTATGTAATATTTATCACAAAATATATATATAATATATACAAAAAATTTATATATATAAAAAGATATAGGGTGTTTATCAAAGAAATTTCCAATAATGTGATATTATCACATGTAATCTCCACAACCTATAACTAGCACTATAACAATTAATAGTTTCACTTATATTATATTTAGATCATAAATTTAAATAGAGATTTAAAATAAAAAGGGAAGAAGTGGGTGTAGTTACATTTTATTCACATTTTATCAATTTTTTCTTTTTTCTTTTTCAAATCCCTCTCCAAATTTATGATCCAAAGACAATGTTATCATCTCACAACCTCTGGAATCACTATTTGTTTGTCACATGTGAATTGTACCATTTTTCCCTACATCGTACATGAAGGTGGTGTTTGTTTTGAAAGATTGGGCCATGGGATTAGACTATTAGTCCGTTATTTGATTCAATTTTTTTGCTCCGGATTAATAGTCCCTCCGGACTATTAGTCCCTCATATGAGGGATTATTGTATCCTAAGGGGGTGAGATTATTTCCATGGGATTGGTATCCCATGGGACTAATGTGTGAAATGTTCATTTTACCTTTATACTATTACTTAATAAACAATTGGAAAAGGATAAAATAGTCTTTTGAACATTTATAAATTATTTTTTTAGTGTTGTTAATTTAAAATTGTATATTAAATAAAAAATATAAATTATAAATTTAATTTAATTAAAAATAATAAATTAAAAATTATGGCCTTATAAATTAAATTTTTTAAGTGTTGTTAAAAAATTAAATTTATATATTAAATAAAATTATTTTTTTAGTATTGTTAATTTAAAATTATATATTAAATAAAAAATTATAAATTATAAATTATGAATTTAATTTAATTGAAAATAATAAATTAAAAATTATGGCCTTATAAATTAAAAAAAATTAGTGTTGTTAAATTATAAATTATAAATTATAGATTACAAATGTAAAATTATATATTAAATAAAAATTATAAATTACAAGGGTAAAATAGTCTTTTGAACATTTATCATTATCCAGTCCGTTCAACCAAATATTGAATTCACTAAAAATAGTCCAATTCAGACATCTAATCCCATGACTAAACAAACATAGGATACAAATTCAGTCCAACCAAATAGTCCGGGGACAATGTCTCTCAAGACTAACAGTCCGATGGATTACAATCTCCCCTTATCCAATCCGTCCAAACAAACATGCTCGAAGGTATATCTCATAAAAGATAAATAATTCTAGGGCTCTCTAGCTCTATTTTTTTGCACTTTGAAGTTTAATATTGAAGAGTCTTCATGCAGATCTGATTGAAAAACACACTTACAATTCAACTGATGACTTTAGATCGCTCGAGCATATTTTTTACCACTTGAGCAAACTTTTTGACTCCATAAGATTTGTCTTTGAAGCTCTGAGAAGCTGCAAAACTGAATGGGTTGCTCGAACACAATTTTCACCACTTGAGTGGAACTTTTATCACTAGAACGGTCTATGTTACCTTGTGTGTTCTGCTCAAGCTGAGCTAAGATACTACGAGGGTGAGATAATTGCTAAATCGGTACAAAAAATTAAGGTTTTAAAGACCAAAATTTAGAGACAAAATTATTTTTTTGGCACCAAATATTTTTGTTGCGAAAAGTGTCATTATTATATTTTTAGCAACGAAAATTAGACATTAGTGATGAATTATTATCCTTTTGGGACCAAATTTTTTGTCTCAAAAAATAAACTATTTTGAGACTAAATTATTTTGTCCCTAAAAGTTTATTTATTAGTAACATTTTCAAAATTTTGTCGCTAAAAACCTTGTTTTTGACTTTTCGGGACGGCCTTTTAACGACTATCCTTGTGACTATGAAAATTGGTCCCTAAATGTCTTTTGCAACAAAATTTTTACTTTTAGAGTACAAAATATTTGTTCTCTAAAACCCTTATATGTTGTAGTGAATGACTGATTAATTTAAATTGGGTTAGATTTGCATTTTAAAGTCTTTCATCCTTACACAAATAAAATAACAAATGCAATTATAATTTAATGGTATTTTGTACAACAAGATTGCTAACAACAAAAGGCGTAATAGGAGAAATTGTTTTTCCATGGGAACAACTCAAAATAATTGTAACTTTTTTGAAGATGGAAGTGAAAAGCTCTCACTTGCATCTACTTAAACCTATATAAAAATGTGATTATTTTGAATTGTTCCAACTTAAATTCAATTTTCCCACTAAAATACAAACAAGAGGATGACTATCTTGTGCCTACCTCTCTCGTTTATTACTTACAAGTACCTCCCACAAAATGTCAAAAACAAAAACTATTAAAATAAAACACTATCACAGTCTTACGTGATATAACAATGAGAAAATTCTTATTGGATAGGATGAGACTGAGCATGTGTCTTTATTGAGAATCTTATAACTCTTCATCTTATTCAAAACTGTAGCTTACACTTGTATTTATACTGTAAACAAAATATCTAATCTATACAAAATATCTAATCCTAACTAACTCTCTTTAACCAACCCAGGTCATGTTTAGTCTAACCAACTATATAACAAACTATCTAACCTCCACAACTGATTCCATGGTAACACGCCATCTTAACATTATTATTACAGGTCTGTGATAAACAAGCTATAACAGGCAAAGGCTGTAGCTCAGGTGTGCTGTGAGATGGTGGTGGTTGCAGCTCAGGTTTGCTGTGAGATGGTGATGGTGGGATAACTCCTTCATCCCCCCTCAAGCTAATAGGGCAAGGAAGCACTAATAGCTTGTCGCGAAGATAATGAAACCAAGAATGAGAAAGGGGTTAGGTAAAGAGATCAGCCACCTGATCAACTGTAGGAACATATTTGAGCTCAATCTGATTGGCAGCCACTTTTTCACGAATAAAATGGCAATCGATTTCGATGTGCTTGGATCGAGAATGAAACACAGGATTGGATGCTAAAGCCAAAACAGACAAACTATCACACCAGATAACAGGAATAGCAGAAGAAGAAACATAGAAATCCTTAAGCAACTGTTGAAGCCAAGTAAGCTCAGTTGTGGCATGAGCTAAGGCTCGATATTCAACTTCAGTGGACGATCGAGAGACTGTAGCTTGCTTTTTAGCTGACCAGGAAATCAAGTTTGATCCAAGATAAACACAATAACCAGAGGTAGATTTTCGATCAAGACTGTCACAGGCCCAATTGAAATCTAAAAAAATAGATAGAGAAAAAGGACTAGGAGTGAAAGAGAGGCCATGAGACAAAGTCCCCTTAACATATCTAAGAAGCCTCTTGACTGCTTGAAAATAAGCATTGGTGGGAAGATGCATAAATTGAGAAGCCTGATTGATAGCAAATAAGAGATTAGATTTACTGATAGTCAAATATTGCAGACCACCTACTAAACTCCTATACAGAGCAGGGTGAGAAAATGGCAGAAAATCATATGCAGAAGACACTATCTTAACAATCATAAGAGAAGAGCATGGTTTGCAGTCTTGTAAACCTGCTTTGTGCAATAATGCAGCTGCATACTTGCCTTGAGATAAGAAATAACCATGCTCATGTGTATGAATTGAAATGCCTAGAAAATAAGAAAGGGAACCAAGCTCTTTCATGGAAAAGGCCTTGTGCATCTGCTAAAGAAGTTGAGCAACTAGGGCAGAATCGCTGCCAGTTAGTAAAATATCATCAACATACACCAAGAGGATGGTGAGGCTAGTAAAAGTGTTCTTGATAAAGAGAGAAGCATCATAAAGACTATTGGTGAACCCCTGAGAGAGAGCAAGAAGGTTGAAAAAGTAGAGTACCAAGCCCTAGGAGTTTGCTTGAGACCATAAAAAGCCTTCTTGAGTTTGCAAACATGAGTAGAAGATTGCAAAAATCCTGGAGGCTGGAGCATATAGACCTCTTCCTGAAGAATGCCATGAAGAAAGGAATTGGAAATATCAAGCTATTTGATAGGCCATTGAAATTGAAGAGCAATACTCAAGAATATTCTGATGGTGGGTTGTTTAGCCACTGGACTAAAAGTCTCATGAAAATCATTTCCTTTCTGTTACAAAAACCTATTTGCCACCAATCTATCCTTATAACGAGCAATAGTACCATTGGAATTTCGTTTAATGCGAAAAACCCACTTGCACCCAATGGCAATCTTATGAGGTGGAAGATCAACAAGGTCCCAAGTGCTTTGTTGTTTAAGAGCCTGATATTCTTCCTTCATGGCTTAAAGCCACACAGGAGATTGAAGAGCAACCTGAATAGAGGTAGGTTCAGTGTCAAGAAGAGAGGCAGTAGCAGTAACACACTTAGGAAGTTTGTGTTTGGATCTAGTAAGCATGGGATGTATGTTAGATATAGAAGAAGGAAGAGAATGAGGAGGTAAGTCAATGGTAATAGAAGAAATAGGAATGGGCTGAGCAAGAGAGCAGGAGCAGGAGGAGAAGAAAAATAACGCTCAGAAAAAGAAGAAAAAGGCTCAGAATGAGTTAAAGATGGCACAGAAAGAGATAGAATAGAAGAAGAAGAATAATAATAATAATAATAAGAAGAAGGCGGCCTAAAAGGAAGCATAGATGAAGAAATGGGTGAAGAAGGCCAGAAAAAGGAAGTAAGAGCAGACAAATCTAAAGGAAAAAAAGAAGGAACTAAGGACTACTGAGAAAAAGGAAAACATGATTCATTAAAGACTACATGCCTAGAAATATAGACTTTTCCAGAAATAGGATCAAGACACCTATAACCCTTAATAGTAGGATGATAACCCAAGAAAACACAAGAAATTGATTTAGGTTCCAGCTTGTGAGTAGTATAAGGCTTTAACCAAGAGAAACATTGGCAACCAAATACTTTAAAAAAGGAAAAATCAGGTAAGGTATAGAACAACATTTCAAAAGGAGTCTTGAGATATAAAACACTAGAGGACATTCTGTTAATAAAGAAAGCAACTGTGACAATAGCATCAAACCAAAAAGTAATAGGAACAGAAGAGTGATGAAGCAGGGCTATGGCAGTTTTAGAAAGATGTCTATGTTTGCGTTCAGCTATGCCATTTTGAGCCTAAGCATAGGGACAACTGCTTTGATGAACAATTCCATGAGAAGACAACAAAGTAGCAATTATTTTATTAACAAATTCAGTACCACAATCAGCCGTAAGGATCTTAAGAGAAGTCTGAAACTGAGTTTCAATATAGGCTTTAAATACAAGTAATTTATCATAAACCTCACTCTTGTAATTCAAAGGATATGAACCCAAGTGAATCTACTATAATCATCCACAAACAAAACATAGAAACAAAATGGGGGATTAGCAGGTGTGAAAGGACCCCGCACATCACTATGAACCAAGGAAAATGGACAATTAACAGAAGTATTAGACAATTTGAAAGAAAGCCTATGAACTTTAGACACATTACAATCAATACAAGACAAGTCCTTATTCAATAAAATTTTATTTCGTAAAAGAGCAGCCATATGATGAAGCTTTAGAGAAGATGGATGGCCTAATCTGTGATGCCAAAGCATATCAAAAACAGGAGTAGTAGTGCTAGACTGAAAAACTTGGGGAAAGAATTGCTCAGAAGATGGAATGAACTAGTAGAGGCCATTGACATTAACACCTCTATGTAGAACCTTGTTCGTGCATTTGTCCTGAATGACAAAAGTATTAGGATAAAAAATAACAAGACAATTATGATATTTGGTAAGTTGATGCACAGATAAAAGATTTGAAGAGATGGTAGGAACATGAAAAAGATTTGAGAGGTGAAAAGAATAATGTGGAGTGGGCAAGTGACCTTTACCTATGTGACTGATTGGTAAAGAGGAACCATTACCAACTTGAACCTGTTCCTGACTTTGATAAGGCTGAAACAATTGAAGATTAGTCAAGTCATTTTTCAGATGGTTGGTGGTAGCAAAGTCAACATACCAAGGAAGTATGGGAGGATCAGAGGAAGGCTTGGGCACTGAAGCAGCATAGGCCTTCGACTGAGACAGAGAGGACTATGAGGAATTACTACGAGAGAAAGGCTAAAAATTAGATCCAGTCGATGAAAAGAATAATGTGGAGTGGGGAAGAGACCTTTACCTATGTGACTGATTGAGGAACCATTACCAACTTGAACCTGTTCCTATCCTTGATAAGGCTGAAACTGTTGAAGATTAGTCAAGTCATTTGTTAGATGGTTTGCTTACCAGATCCTCATCATCAACTTTTGCAAAGGCTAAAGCCATTGATCTGAAAGTTCTTTGATTTGAGACAGATAAACCTTCATTGAAGATGATTTCTTACAGAGTGTTTGGAGTTTGGTTTTAAGTTGATAAATATGAGAACGTGAAATAGAAGTAAACTGCTTCTCCAAAAACTGTCATACCAGATCACTGTGAGTCAGATAAAGAACATAAAAATAAATGGATGAAGATAGAGTTGTAGTCAGACAAGTAAGCAAATGTGCACCTATTAGTTGCCATTTTGCATAACTTGGATTTGGAATAGATTTTCCAGATGCATCAATGAGTTTTGGGGATAGACATGGAATTGATCCATTTACATAATCAAGAAATCCGGTTGCTCTAAGCACATTTGTCATTTGTGTCTTTCATATGAGGAAATTGTTGGATTCGAGCTTCAGTGTGATGAGAGAATTGAAATTTGAAACTAGTAAACTGAGATTTGATGGTAGAGAAGAATCTGCCATTGAAAGGCCGTGGATCTTGCTCACAAGAGCTCAAAGCTCTGATACCACATTAAGAACCTTATAACTCTTCGTCTTATTCAAAAGTATAGCTTACACTTGTATTTATACAGTAAACAAAATATCTAATCTATACAAAATATCTAATCCTAACTAACTCTCTTTAACCAACCCAACTCATGTTTAGTCTAACCGACTACATAACAAACTATCTAACCGCCACAACGGATTGCATTGTAGCATGCCATCTTAACATTATTATTACAAGTCTGTGATGAACAAGCTATAACAGGCAAAGGCTGCAGCTCAAGTGTGCTGTGAGATGGTGATTGCTACAGCTCAAGTTTACTGTGAGATGGTGATGATGGGATAACTCCGTCAGTCGTACCTAACCAACAAAGTGATTCTCACACGTTTCATTTAATGTTTTCGATTAGTGAATGAAACTATCACTTTGTTGGTTAGGTAGGAGACATACTCAGTCAAACTTTTTAGTTGTTGGATGATTTGTTGGTCCTCAGCCCCTTCCTCAGTTTCGAAAAAGTAGAAAGAATGTGTTTCACCATAACCCATACCAAAACTATAAACAAGATCACGGGCAAATTGTACAGCCAAACAACATAGAAGCTAGAAATCTTGTAGGTGCCAATAATAACCCAGAACTTTGGGATAATCTCCTTCACTATCAGAGCATAACTCACCAACAGTGCTCCCATGACAAACATTGGAATTGCTCTAAAGCAAAGTGACCATTCATTGACCAGTGACCATGTGTTTAGCAGTATCACAATCATACTCCCGGCAAAGGTGACAGTATTGAACACCAAGAAGTAGAAGATTTTTGGTAATCGATGAGAAGCCGATATAAGATCTTTAAAGCTTATTGCTGCCAACTCAACACCACGGTTTTCCCGTGGATAAATATTTGTCAAACTGAACAGACATGAGTAGGTAGCCCCGGCTAAAAAGATGAAGACGGCCAACAACACAGATTTTGTCATTGAGGAGAGAGATAAGACCATCATTTCTTTGAACTTGGGTGATTTTGGGATTGGAGGTGATGGTGGTTGGGGATGATGATGTGTTTGGATTTCAAAACTTTGTAGTGCATATCCTTCTTTGGCTCCAACTTGAAGAAGTAGTTGACTAATATCATTGTCAATACTATCAGAGAAATTTTGGTTAAGGAGGTCTAACGCTGTGAAACCTTTCATGTTCTGTAAATTTACTTGCACCTCTGTAGAATTGAGTATCAGCTGCACAATCTGCATCACATTTAACTAGTAATCAATTAGAACTGAAATCACATTCTACACATAAGGAACACTATACTCTAAACGGAGACCCTACAACCTTTTAAATATGACAAATTATGGTGGTAGTCTCTGTACTTTGATCATTGAATTATTTTAGTCTCTATAATTTTAATTGACTTGATATTGACCATGAATTTATGATTTTGTTTCAATTTGGTTCAATTAATTACAACTCTTAACATTTTTTTTAATAAAAAATACGCACATAAGTGTCATGTGTTATATTTTTAAGGATAAAATTATAAATTTACTCAACTCAGTGAGTTAACCTCGACCAATTTAGTGATAATTTAAATAAATAAAAAAATACTAAATGATATTATCAATTTGACTAAATTGACACAAAATTTAAAATTAAGGATCAAAATTGAGCTAATTAAAAGTATAGGAACCAAAATGACATAAGAGGTAAAATATAAGGACCACTGGTGTAATTTGCCCTTTTAAATATTAAGATAAATTACAAATACACCCCTTCAAGTTAATTAACAACTTTTAATGATATTAAAAATATATTTTAATTAATAATTTAAGTAAAATTATTGTTATATAGAAGAATGGTAAGGAATTTCATTTTTTTTAATTAATTTTGTTAAATAGAAAATTTTGAAAATGGAGTATTTATAATTTTCAAATCACAAGAGATAATCTGTATTTTAAACAAACTTCAAATGGTGCATTTGTAATTTACCCTTTATATTAATAGTAAGAAATTAGGTAAATTATACCGTTGGTCCTTCGAGTTTGAGTTCAAAATTCATAATTTCAATTTGAACTGTTTGATCTTTACACTTTAATTTTCTTATAATGTAGTTCTTCTGTCACTTATCAAAAGAAACTATAAGGACCCCTAATATAATGAATAAATTACATCAGTAATTCTTATAATTTATTTTAAATTCTATTTTAATCCTTCTAAGGTGACATGTCTGAATTAAACTATCCAGTCATTATCTAACTAGATGTAAGATGGACTCCAAGTTAGAAACCAATCTTATAACTTTATTAGGAAGAGATAGATGTAAGATGAGTCTCACTATTTAACTCATGTATGTGTTCCATTTTGTAAAAAATTTCTCTATTTCTAATGCAGTTGTATTAGGAAATTAACTAAACCAAGCATCACATATATAGCATCGTGTATCTAAATTTGATTGGGTAGGGCAAGAGAACCAATACCTGGGGTTGTTTATGGGAAGTTGCAATGTGAAGGAGGGTATTGCCTTCATGGTCCTTCCAATTCAGTAGCTCCTCTTGCTTGTGCTTCTGAATTTCCTTCATCAAAACTTCAAAGGCACCATACTGCTTCTGCTTCAATGCAAGGTGAAGAGCAGTCTCTTGAAGAGAAGTCATCCTCTTGAGAGACTCTGGACATGCCATGACCAATGTCCTCACAACTTCCTCTCTCCCTTTCAACGCAGCGACATGGAGAGGAGTTCTAGAATTATTGTCTCTCACATGACACAGTCCGACAGTTAGCTCAGCGAGTGCTTTAACCACCGGAACGAGCCCATCTTCACTACTAAAATGCATGGGACTGTAACCCTCCTGGTTTTTCCCCCAGACCAATTCGGGTTTTAGCCGGATGATCTCCATTGCACACTTCACCTTACTCTGCTCACATGCAATGAGTAGAGGATTGCAGCCCTGACAGGGTCCATCTTCTTGTGCCAAGAAACTTTCTAGTTTTGGTCCCAAATCAGCAATGTCATCATGTTGAATAGCCTCTAGAAACCTCTCAGCCATTTAGGGTTAAGGTTTACTGATTTCCTTTGGTTGAGCTGGGATTGGGTTTCCAATGAGTTGAGCGTTGGGTTGTTCAAATTCAACTTGCGAGTCTAACTGAAGAATCGTGGCTCGTTTTGCAGCTAGGTGAGGGCAGACATGGGTGGCTATTAAGCTGGTCTAGCAAACCCTAGCAGTAGAGCTTAAGCTTTAAGGGTTTAACATATATATGTATTGTAATGATGAAGCCATCAAAGGTATGGAATTAGCAAAGCACCTAGGTTGTTTCATGGAAATTTGGGTGAAATTGAGGAGGAAAAAAATGAATACTCTCTCACCGCGTAGAACAAAAACTTTCTCAGCCTTCGTACCTTATGGCAAAACTCATTTTACGAAGGCAATGTCCTTTTGTTTTCCATCAGGTTTCTGGAGACATCAGATGGGACCGACAGTTTAATGAAAAAAATTTTGGGTGTCTATATATTACACTTTAGATGGGAGTTGACTTTTTAACTATTTTAATCCGGAATTAAAAAGTTTTGTTTGAGGTCATACTTTTACTTTTGCAAGAAAAAAATAAAATGATTATAGGTTGAATATGACATTTTATCTTATTGACTTTTTAACTTATTTTGTCTTTTATAACTAAATAGTTAAAAAAAAAAACCCATGACAAACATGACTTTATAAAAATTGCCATTCAACATCTTGACAGAATAATTACTTCATTAAGAAACCAAGAATCTAAAATTATATTGAGAAAAGCCTCTCAACTGAAAAAAAAAGTTCATATTAAGAAATTCCTATACAAACATGCGTATATATATAATTTTTTTTCCTACACAATGGCCAGCTTTGTTGACCATGGATTCAATATAATTCTATAATAAAATAAAATAAAAATAAAAAAACCATATACGAAATCATTGTTAGTGTTCGTTTGACATGATTGAGGTTTTTTTTTTTTTTGGTTAAAATAGTTATAAAAAGATAAAATAAATTAAAAAATTAATAAGATTAAATTTCATATCCAAACTATAATCATTTTATTTTTTTCTCTTATAAAAATTAAAAAAATTTATCCCAAATAAAATTTTTTAGTTCAAATTAAAATAACTAAAAAATTAAGAAGGCAATCTACAACCCCAAACGAAGCGCTATTTGCCTTTTTTTTTTTCATTTTTATAGGTCCATGTGCTGGACAAAGATTTGACTCTCAAAGTTGATGCTTTGTCTTTTGTTTTAATTTTGGTCAATTTACTATATTGGGTTGATAATAGGGAGTTGCACTAATAAATTTTAAATTAATAATTTATACATTGTTTAGTCTTAAAAGTTTTTTTTATAGACTGAAAGGTCCCATTACAATGTTTCAAACATCAGATTAATGTTTCGAACATCAGATTAATGTTTCAAACATTAGATTGATGTGCAAATGGGACTAAATGGAACATAAGAAAACTTTTAGGACTAAATGGTTCAACTTTTCAAAAACTAGGACTTATGGGTAAATTTTCCTTGATAATATTTGGATATTATTTATTTGACATCTCATAGAATGATTTGGAACATATTAAAAAAGTCAAAAGTTAATTTTTAATTTATTTTAAATCATTTCATTTTTCACATAAAACAGTAAAGAAGTTAAAAAAATTAAAAAAAATCAAAAAATTAATTTTTAACCATTTTTTCAAAATATCTCATATTGTAATAACGGATGTGTTTGAAAAGTCATTTTTCAACTAAATTATAATGTAAAAAAAATTAAATTATTTGAGAATGACTTTTTTTTATAAAAAGATGTGTAAAAAGTAAAAATAATAATAAAAATGTTTGATTTTTTTTGTATAAACTTTTGGTTTTTTGATTTTATTACTCGGCTTGTTTGTGTGTGTGTGTGTGAGAGAGAGAGAGAGAGAGAGAGTATTTTAAATATTTCCCAAACATAGCCTAAGTTTATAGACGCAAAATTGGCCACATAAAATAATTTTAATCATACATATCAAATACTAAGACCCTTATAAAAGAAATGGTTTTACTCATATTAGTCCACTTATATTTTATGTGATTTTTTAATCATATATATCATACTAGCAGTTGACCCTTGCAATACACGTGCTATTATTTTTTTAAAAAATATTTGATGGTACAATGTGTGTTATAAAAGAATAATTTAAATTTAAAATTAAAGAATAATTTTAATTATTTATTTTGATAATATTAGTACTATCGTCCTATAAAATTGTTACTTGAATACTTATATATATATTTTTATTTTAGTTAAATTATTTGTGTATTTTAATAATTTTAATTCCGTCATATTATATAAATTTTGATCTGAAGATAGAAATGGAGGTAGTGGATCATTTAGTTGAGGAGAGGAGTAAGGCACAGTTCGATGTTGAAGCCATGAAAATCATATAACCATTTCACGTGCTATTTTTTTTTTATATAAATATTTGATAGTATGATATGTGTTATAAAAGAACAAGTAAAGTATAATTTCAATTATTTATTTTGATAATATTGGTGCTATCATTATATAAAACTATTACTTGAGTATGATAAGCCACCTGTCACTCAGCCCACCCAAGCCAAGGCTTCAGTCGTGCAGCAAGCTCCACATGCAACAACAGCTCATACCAGTGCAGCTTAAGCTACATTCTAACACATGTGTTAATAGATAGAGGTAGTTAGTTTGTTAGGAATTAACCACATGTAGTTAAGTGTAAGGTTAGACAGTTATGGTCAGGTTAACCATTACTTACTGTTGTATATAAATAGTTCATCTCTGTATTTGATCAGTTAAGAAATAATATCAAGAGCTCAAATTCTCTTTATGGTATCAGAGCCCTAGGCTCCTATGAGCACAGTTCTTCAAAGGAAGAAGCTCATCAATGGCTTCTTCCACCACCATAGGTGTACCAGAATCATCTTCTTCACTTCCTTCAAACCTCACATTGTTGATCTCGAATCTCAATGCTTTTGTTACCATCAAGCTTGATTTACCCAATTACATAGTTTAGAAGAATCAACTTTACAACATCTTAAGAGCAACCAATCTTCTTGGCTATGCGGATGGATCTGAGGTATGTCCTTCACTAGTTATCTTAGATTCGAACAATCTTGCAATTCTGAATCCAAAGCATACTCTATGGACTACAATTGATGCTCATCTCTTGAGCTGTATAACTGTAACTCTGTCACCTTTACTCTTCACATCTATGATCCATTGTCAAACCAGTCATGCTGTTTAAAGTACTCTTGCCAAGAGGTTTACTTCTCTGTCTAGATCTCACATCCATCAACTGAAGAACAAATTAAATCACATTGTTAAGAAAGGATCAACTATGGAACAGTATCTGAACAAATTCAAAGTCATCGCAGATCAGCTTGCT
The DNA here is from genome assembly GCF_055761805.1 of Camellia sinensis. Taxonomy (NCBI): domain Eukaryota; kingdom Viridiplantae; phylum Streptophyta; class Magnoliopsida; order Ericales; family Theaceae; genus Camellia; species Camellia sinensis. Next base: position 38,917,445 of record NC_138968.1, read on the forward strand.
TTGGCTTCATCATCTGTTAATGATAAAGATTTAGTTCTTTTAATCCTGAATGGATTACCTGAGGAATTTGATGCTTTCAAAACTAGTATAAGAGCCAGATCAGATCCTATTGTTGTGGATCAACTCTGCAATCTTCTGTGTTTTGAATCTATCCATATAGAGGCCTCTCTTAAGCTTCAACATGCTTCAGAAATTCTAGGATCTGCTGCCTATATTGCTCCTAGAGGCCATTATTCAAATAAAGGTAGTCATCGAGGCTCTTATAGGGGCAGAGACATTTTCAGAGGAAGGGATGAAGGTAGGTTTCGAGGTCAGTCTAGTCACTATCAGAGATGAGGTACAAATCAGTTTCAAAGAGGCAGACATAGCACTGCACACAACACAGGACCTAGTTCTGCAAACAACACAGTCAATGCTTCTTTAATCTGTCAAATCTGTGGAAAAGCAAATCACACTGCTCTAGACTGTTGGCATAGGTTGGATGCTGCTTTTCAGAATTCTCAGGCTTCATCTTCATCATACACTTCATCTCCACACAGTAAAGCCTATGTAGTTTCTGCTTATGCACCCTCAGTATTTGCATCTGAAACCAACTGGTTTCTTAACTCTGGAGCCACTAGCCACACGACTAATGATTTAAGTAATCTCTCCCTTTATCAACCGTATCAAGGCCATGATCAAGTGGCTATTGGTGATGGTTCTACTCTTTCCATTGGTCATACTGCTCCTTCCTACTCCCTATTTTCCATTCCATCTTACCAAAATGCTGTATGTTCCTACTCTTTCCTCCAATTTACTTTCAGTACATCAGTTAACCAAGGATAATCATTGCACTATTTCTTTTGATGAGGATTTCTTTCTTGTTCAGGACAAGAATACACAGAACATTCTGTATAAAGGCTGCTACTCCAATGGCCTTTATCCACTCATCTCTTCATCCTCTGTTGCTTATCCAGTCTGTCTTTCATGTTCCACTACTCCAGCTGCCTCACCTTTACCTAATTGGCATTCTCGACGTGGTCATCCATCTTCCAAGAAATTTCATCACATCATGGCTCATCACCACTTTTTTTTTCTTTTTTTCTTTTTTATCATAATGGCTCATCACCACTTAGTTCTTAAGCCTTCAACTTTGTGTCACAAGAACTTCAACTGGTGTGAACACTATTGTGTTAGCAAGAGCCATAGGTTGCCTTCTACTTTGTTTAATTCCACTGTCAACAGACCTTTGGCCCTTATACACACAGATGTTTGGGGACCATTTTTCTACTTCTATTTTTAGTTTTGAATACTATGTGTTGTTCATTGATGATTTTAGCAAATTTACTTGGATTTTTCCTCTTCATTACAAAAGTGAGGTGTTTGACAAGTTTCTTAAGTTTAAAAGTTTTGTTGAAAATCAGTTTCATACTCAACTTCAAGTTTTAAGGAGTGGCAATGGGGAAGAATATCTCAGTATGCCATTTCAACTTTTTCTCAAACAAAAAGGAATTGAGCATCAACTGACTTGTCCTCATACATCATCTCAAAATGGTGTTGCTGAAAGAAAACACAAACATCTCATAGAGACTACTGTGACTCTTATGCATCAATCTTCTCTTCCCTTGGCTCACTGGTTTAATGCCCTTGCCACTGCTGTCTTTCTTGTCAATAGACATCCTACACTCAAACTTCATAATCTCACTCCTTATGAGGTCTTGTTCAAACAGAAACCTGATTACATTTTCTTGAGATCCTTTGGTTGTAGGTGTTATCCATGGCTTAAGCCTTATACCTCTCATAAACTTCAAACCAAATCTATTCCTTGTGTGTTTCTTAGTTATCAACTTTCTATTAAAGGTTATAGGTGTCTTGACCCTGCCATAGGTAACGTTTATATCTCCAGACATGTGTTTTTTGATGAATCTTCTTTTCCTTTTCAGTCTTCTACTTCTTCTTTCTCTTCATCATCATCAGTCCCACAATTGCTGGATTTCTTTTGGTCTCTCTCAATACAGCCAAATTCTTCTTGTCACATATCTCTTCCTTCTTTTCCCCCTGTAGCAGTTCAGCCTACACCTGCTGCAGTTCATACCATTGCACCATCTCAAATTGCACCATCTCCTCATGCAACTTTCCCACCTGCAGCTTTCCCAACTGCAGCAACTCAGCCTACATCTGCAGTAGCCCAGACTGCACCTTCTCATCCTGCAGCTTCCCACTCTTCTCAAACTCAGCCTGCACCATTTTCTCACTCTTCTCAGATTCCAATTTCCTCACTTTTCATTGATCTTCCTTCTATTTCCAACTATGCTTCTTCTATTTCTTCTCTTCCAACCAATGTTCATCCAATGCTTACCAGGTCTAAAACCAACATTCCTTCTTGTCTAACTATTTCTACTGTTAGTTTTGAACCTCAAACTTATACAGAGGTTGCTTCTTCTCCTACTTGGCAAGCTGCTATGCTTGATGAATATGAAGCTCTTCAAAGGCAAGGCATTTGGTCTTTAATACCTCTTCTACCTAGCAAATAGGCTATTGGCTGCAATAGGTCTACAGGCTAAAGTAGAATTCTGATGGGATTATTGCTAGGCATAAGGCTAGATTAGTGGCCAAAGGCTTTCTTCAAACTGAAGGTGTTGATTACTATGAAACCTTTAGCCTTGTAGCTAAGCAACCAACAATTAGAGTCCTCTTGTGCCTTGCTCTTTACTTTGATTAGCCTACCAAGCAACTTGATATTTCTAATGTTTTCTTACATGGCATTCTAGAGGTGGAAGTGTACATGGTCCAGCCACAAGGGTTTGTTCATCCCACCAAGTCTTCTTTTGTATGCAAATTAAACAAAGCTCTATACAATCTTAAACAAGCCCCTAGAGGTTGGTTTTCAACCTTCTCCAATTTTCATTCTACCCAGCAGTTTGTTGCCAGCCATTGTGATTCATTTCTCTTTGTCAAAAAGACTTCTACTTCCATTACTATTCTCCTAATTTATGTGGATGACATACTCCTTACAGGTAATGATCCTCTCTACATTGATTCTCTTTTCACTCAAATGCATGCTACCTTCTCCATGAAGGAGCTTGGTCTCATCAACTACTTATTGGGCATTTCTGTCAGTAAATCCTCATCAAGTTATGTTCTCTATCAATATAAGTATGCCTCAGATATTTTGGCCAAGGCAGGGATGAGTGATTGCAAATCTTATTCCTCTCATATGGCTTCCAAGTGTTCTAATTCCTCTTCTCCTCATGATGACTTACCCTTCTCTCTGCCCTCTCTTTATCGCAGTGTGGTGGGTGCTCTTCAGTACCTTACTATCACCTGGTCGGATCTAGCATTTGCAGTCAACCATGCTTGCCAATATATGCAAACACCCTTGAACAAACATTTTGTTGTTGTTAAGAGGTTGCTCAGATATTTGAAAGTCACTTTAACTCATGGCTTACATTTTTCTAGTGGTCCTCTTCTTCTTCATGCATATTCACACTCTGATTGGGCTAGTAATGCCCTTAATGGACGCTCAACCACTGGCTATTGTGTCTATCTTGGACCGAACTTAATCTTTTGGATTGCTAAGAAACAACCAACTATTTCTAGGTCCTCCTCTGAAGCTGAATACAAAGCCTTAGCACAGGCCGCAACAGAACTCAGTTGGATTGGCATGCTCTTGGCTGAACTTCACATTTTTGTTCCTGTCCCTACTCTTTGGTGTGACAATCTCTCTGCTATGGCTATGGCTCACAATCCTGTTTTTCATGCTCGTACCAAGCACATCGAAATGGATTATTACTTTGTTCGTGAAAGGGTTGCTGCCAAGAAGCTTTACATCTCTCATGTTCCTACCTCAGATCAAATTACAAATATTTTCACTAAACCTTTGTTTGTGGCTCGCTTCCAATATCTTCAGGGCAAACCCTTAGTCCTTTCTCATTTTATGAGTTTGAATGGGCATGATAAGCCACTTGCCACTCAGTCCACCTAGGCCAAGGCTTTAGTCAAGAAGGCTTCAGTCGTACAGCAAGCTCTACATACAGCAACAGCTCACACCAGTGCAGCTTAAGCTGCATTCTAGCACATGTGTTAATAGGTAGAGGTAGTTAGTTTGTTAGGATTTAACCACATGTAGTTAAGTGTTAGGTTAGGCAGTTACGGTCAAGTTAACCATTACTTACTGTTGTATATAAATAGTTCATCTCTGTATTTGATCAGTTAAGAAATAATATCAAGAACTCAAATTCTCTTTAGAATACTTATATATATTAATTTTAGTTAAATTATTTGTGCATTTTGATAATTTTAATTTTATTGTTTTATAAAAGTGTAATTATCATATTATAATTTTGTATGATATATATTAAATTATAAAATAGTAAAATAAATACTCATTTTAATATTAAAAATAATAGTTAAATTACAAAAAAAAAAATTAGTAACATAAAATTAAAAGTGATTCTAACTATTTAATTTTCTTTTATATTTATTTGGAAAATAAAAATATGTTAAATAAAATTTATTAAAAAAATTAAATATAAATATATTATAGTTGGATTACCATATAATGATTTTATATTATATATATATATATATTTAATTATAAGATTGTAAAATAAACACTCTTAATAAAATTCAAATATCAACTATATTAAAAAAATTCAACAACGACTAACCAATAAATAATCATGTGACAACATCTAAACCTAAAAAGAAAAAAATAATGAAAACATACAAACGATAAATACATCTCAGTGCGTGAAGTAATTAACCATATATAATATGATGTCAAAGCAAAAGAACTTACTGTTCAACAATTGAAAATGTAACTCAAGCAGCAAATCTAAATTTTAGAATTCATTCAAGAATATCATTGTTGTGTAGGTTTTTACTAATGTGAATTGTGATTATATAAAATAATGTAGGAAATGAAGTATAATTTCATATATAGGATCACTACAAAATTTAAATGACATATCCATAATATAAAATAATATAAAATTGGTATTAGGTATAGAATAATACTTGAAAAAATAAGAAGAAGAAAAAAATAAGGCAATTTAGCATTAAATTTTTTTTTAATACCCTTGAAAGAATTAAGAAGAAAAACGTGAAGCACAAAATTAGTATTGAGTTTGTGAATTATCTCAATTTACCTTGAAAAATATATGGAAAAGAAATATTTGTGAAATAGAGTTCATATAAATAGGTAAATTGGTATAATTTAAACTAGATTTAGGTTTATGCAGAACTCTATATGTAATTAAGAAAAATACATACTGACATGGTTCTCTTATAAAAAAATAAGCATTTATAATGTTACATCTAAACATAGAAAAAATATTACTTCTACTAATATATATATATATATATATGATGGTAACACCCTTATAAAATAAATAGTTTCACTCATATTGATCCACTTATATTTTATGTGATTGATTCTGTTTTTGTAGATTTATTGCTACAATAAACATGTCATAGGATAAGTCTTACATTTTATCTAGAAAATACTGACCCTTATATTTTATGGAACCCATCAAATGATATGGTTCATGCTACATGAGGTGATATAAAATCCAAATATGATCACACATTAATTTACCCATTAGTATTTTTTCTATGTACTTATTTCCTTCAACTCTATTAGACTTTTTTACCTTTATGTATTATCAAATGCAATTATAAGTATATTTTGTACTTATTTTTTCTTAGTTAAATGATTGTACGAGTTTAAATAATTTTTTTCCCCTTTTGCCAAAGGCTCCAAATTGCCAAATGCGAACCTTGTCATCATTCAACAACTTAGGAACTTGCCCATTCCATTGAGAGTCTACAAAATATATTTTTTATTCATGTTCAAAATCATTTAATTGTGATTCCTTTATGAGTAGAGCATTCTATTGTAGTGTAAAGTTTTATTTTAAAATTACTCCGATTCTGAGGACGAATGTTGATGACATTAGTGATAGAAAACTTTGCGGAATATAAATTAAAAGCCGTTAAGGATTCAATCCTATACATGAAAATTATATGAATTTCTACTATACAAAATAAGTGTATACGTACCTTGATCTATGATAGTATGAAAATCTCTTTTGAGAAAGAGAAATCTTGAATAGAAGACCTTGATCTTCAAGTTCTTTATTTGTCTAAGATCTTCAAACCACTTTTCTCTCTCTAGTTGATGGGAACCTTCTTATGGTGGCAACTTGAGTTTTGTGATAGAGAGTGTGGTTTGAGACCTTATACTATTTATACTAGTAATCTTCCCATCAAAGAATCAATCCATTCAACGAACCTCATTAAATAGATTAATGTATCTTCTACATTCATAATAGATACATAATGCATCTTTAAGATTCATTCATAATGAATCTATCACATTCAATGCATTGACACTATCTCCATTAGTCTTCTATACATTGTATATATATATATATATATATATAGGTCCATTCATTAACAATTAGTTACCATCTAATTGATGTACATGTATATTGCTTAATGAGATGAATCTAGTATAATCATGTATAAGCCACATTAAGCCATATTCAAGAAAAATTCTTACAATCTACTACTTGGCTTGCATGATTAAATTACGTCATTAGATTATAATAATATGACCAACGTTCTTCCATTAAAAGATTGCACCATCACCATTAGATTCTATTCAATGAAATTATTAGCATCAAATCATTGTAGTCAGTAATTTACACATTGATCAAGACTGTACAATGGTTATAGTGTTAATATTTTCCATCAACATTCACCTGCAATCTTTAGCTTCGTCAATGCACCTGTAAAAGTTTGAAGATGTCTTAAAATACATATATATATATATATATATATAATTAAAAAAATTTACTGTAGATTCATAATAAACTAAGTAAAAGAAACTGACATGATACAATCAGATATCCAAATAGCATTAAACATTCTCATATACTAGTCCAACTATATTAGCAATTAACATAGGCTTAATTAATCAAGTTTGGACCTCAACACATGCTCCATTAGGTGCACAACTTTTAACAAAAAACTAAACAACCTAATCTATATGGCAAGACTTTATCATCCTCGCACAATCAACAAGACTAAGTAACTTAATAGATCAAAACAAAATATATATAAAAAAAAAGGGCTTAAATCACAAAAATGGCATTAGGAACATAATGGTGATTAATGTTAATTCATCTATAACGGTCCCGTTGTTTATATCTTCTTCTAAATTGTGCACAAGTATGAAGAATGAAAACAACAAACATAATCATTACTAACATAAGGTGATTATAACATAACATTTATCACGAACATAATACATTTATTTCAAGTCTAAACATGATAAACTTTCTATTAAGCCCATGTGCGCAACATGTTCTTGAAAGAGCTTAAGTGTGAGACCATTAGTGAAAGGATCTGCCAACATGAGTGTTATGCCAATATGAGAGATGAAAACAGTCTAATTCAAAACCCTTTCTTTAACAACTAGATACTTGATATCAATATGCTTTGATCTTCCTGAAGTTTTGTTATTATTGGAGAACAAAACAGTAACATCATTATCACAATAAATCTATAAGGACCTCGAAATTGAATCGAAAAGTTGTAATCCATATATGAAATTCTTTAGCCATACTACATGGCATGTAGCTTAATAACATGCTATGAACTCTACCTCCATAGTGGAAGAGGCTGTCAGAGACTGCTTATGACTCTTTCATGAAATGGGTCCATTAGCAAGCATAAAAATGTACCCAGAAGTGAACTTTCGAGTGTATTTACATCTAGCATAATCAACATCTAAATAACCAATTACTTCAAGGCTGTTTGATAAGTAAGCATGTAATCCTTAGTGCCTTATAAATACCGTAACACTTTCTTAACTGCTTTCCAATGACCAAGTTCGGGATTACTTTGGTATCGACCAAGCATACCAACCACAAATGCTATGTCAAGACGTGTATAAACTTGAGCATATATAATGCTCCAAACTACAGAGGCATAAGAAATTTCTTTCATTTGTTCCCTTTCTAAATTATTTCTGGGATACTAAAATTCACTAAATTTATCACCCTTAACTATAAAAGCAACACTACTTGAACAGTTTTGCATGTTGAACCTTTTTAAAAACCTTTTTGATATAGGCTCCTCGGAACAATCTTAAAATGCCACAAGACCTATCTCGCTGAATTTCTATCCCAATGACAAAAGAGGCTTCAATAAGATCTTTCATTTCAAAATTCCTCGTAAGAAATTACTTTGTCTCATGTATCATTTCCATATTATTGCTAGCAAGCAATATATCATCAACATACAAAACTATAATGCAGATATTGCTCCCACTAATTTTAAGGTAGACACATTGATCAACCACATTATCCTTAAAATTAAATTTGGTGGGAACTTCATGGAATTTAAGATACAATTGTTGAGATCATTGCTTTAGACCATATATGGACTTCTTAAGCCCACAAACCATATTTTTTTCCTTACTTTCATCCTGAAAACCTTCAGGTTGGTCCATGTAGACCACTTCATGCAAGTCACCATTTAAAAAGGTTGTTTTAACGTCCATTTGATGTAACTCTAAATCATAATGAGCTACTAAGGCCATGACTATTCTCAAAGAATACTTATTAGAAACAGGAGAATAAGTTTCCTTATAGTCCATCCCTTCTCTTTGAGTGTCCTTTAGTAACTAATCTGGCCTTGTATCTTTCGATATTTCCTTTAGGATCACGCTTGGTTTTAAAAACCCATTTGCATCCAACAGTTTTGACTCCCTTAAGCAATTCTACAAGATCCCATACATTGTTGTCTTTCATGGATTTTAACTCATCTTTCATGTCATTTAACCATTGAGCTGCATTTCCATTATTCATGGCTTGGTCATAAGAAACACGATCATTCTCCAAGTCTATATCACACTCATTTAGGTAAACCTCATAGTCATCTGATATGGTTGGTTTCTTTTCTTTTTGTGATCTGCGTAAAGATTGTTTTGCAACTGGGACAACTTCTTTTTCAATGTAAGAAATCTCTTGAATACCAACGTTAGCTACAATAGGTTCAGGTACTTCATTTTCTTGGATAATCGTAGAAGGTGTAAAAGCACGATTTTCTTCCAAAGAAAGATTTTTGAGATTCATACTCCCACTAATGGCCCCGTTTGGTAAAGCTATAGGAAAGTGATTATAGCTTATAGCTTAACAGCTTATAGCTTATAGCTGTGAACATAAACTGATTTTTGACTTATAAATTAAGCTTCTCCTCCCCCACTCAAAAAATAAGTTAATTTTTGACTTACAAAAAGCTATAAGCTGTATTGTTAAGCTGAACCAAACATATCGAAATAGCTTAAATTAAGCTAAAAGCTGAAATAAGCTGGAAATAAGCCCTACCAAACAGGGCCAATGTCTTCATCCTCTAAGAACACAGCATTTCTAGTTTTAACAATTCTTGTGCTATGAATAAGATAATAGAATCTAAAACCCTTTGATCTATCAGGATATCCAATAAAATAACAACTTATAGTTCTAGGGTCTAATTTCTTTATTTGTGGGTTGAAAATTTTTGCTTCAGTAGAACAACCCCATACATGTAAATAATTCAAATTAGGTTTCCTACCAACCTACAACTCATAAGGAGTTACAAGCACAGCCTTACTAAGAACCCTATTAAGAACATGTACAGCAGGTTTTAAAGCTTAACCCCACAAGAAATCTGACAAAGAAGAGTTACTCATCATGTTTTTCATCATGTCCAAAAGAATACGGTTTCGTCGCTCAACTACACCATTTTGCTCAGGCATACCAAGCATTGTGTGGTTAGCAACAATACCATTCTCAGCTAAAAATAAAGCAAAAGCACTTGAATTTTGACCCGACTCAGTGAATCTACCATAATATTTACCGCTTCTATCAGAAATTACACTTTTAATCCGTCTACCAAGTTGATTTTCAACTTCAACTTTATAAAGTTTAAACATATCCAGTGCTTCTGATTTTTCACAAATAAGATACACCTAAGTATACCTAGAAAAGTCAATAATAAAAGTAGTAAAATATTTATTTCTAGAAATAGTTGGAACAGTAAAGGGACTACATATATCAATATGAATTGTGTCTAATAATTCAGTAGTCCTAGTAGCATCCTTTTTCTTTGTCTTTGTGTATTTTCCTTTAATACAATTCACACAAGTACTAAAATCAGAAAAATCAAGTGAACTTAAAATTCCATCTTTAAGAAGACATTCTATCATTTCTCTTGATATGTGGCCCAAGCGCTTATGCCACAACATAGATGAATTTTCATTCACTCGCATTCTCTTTTTATTTACCAAGTTGTTTACATGAAAGGATAAAATAGATTGTACATAAGTGGAATCTAAATTCAATAAATAAAGATTACCATATAAAGTACCAGAACCAATCATATGAGAATTATGGAATAAAGAGACTCCATTATTTCCAAACTTAAATTCATAACCACAAGAATCAAGTTATGAAACAGAAATTAGGTTTCTAATAAAAACATAAACATAAACTGTGTTTACTAAATCTAAAATGAAACCAGAGTCTAAAATTAGACGGAGGTTGTCAATAGCCTCAGCGTCCGCTTCTATTCCATTCTCGACCGTAATGGTTCGTTCTCATTTATTTAGTTTCCGACTTATAAGGTATCCCTGCATGGAATTTGTTATGTGAATACTTGCACCAGTGTTAATCCACCAAGAATTTGGTGGAACATTTATCAAAAAGGATTCATAAAAGACAAAGCATTGAGTGTTACCTTTCTTGTCTAACCAACCTTTAAAACCTAGACAGTCTTTTCTTATGTGACCTTTCTCTTGACAGATATGGCATTGAATCTTATTTTCTTCATTAGCCTTGTGAGTTTTATCATTTGCATTCTTCTTTTTCTTACTTTTGCCTTTCTTGAAAATCTTTTTGGTTGGACCCAAGGTTGTAAGGTGAACCATATCAGGCTTTTCAGCTTTAAACCTCACTTCTTCTTGAACACACATGGCAATTAACTCACTCATCTTTCACTTATCTTTTTACATATTATAATTGATCTTGAAAGAACCAAATTGCGCAGGAGGAGAAGTCATAATGAAATGAATAAGAAAATTTTCAAAAATTTCAATGTCCATTCCCTTTAATTGAGAGGCCATGACATTCATCTTTAAGATATGTTCACGAACACTACTCAAACCATCATATTTCATTATCATCATTTTAATCATGAAAGTACTAGCAAGGGATTTGGAAGTTCCAATGAATTGTTCTTCAATATATTTCATATAGCCCACTGCACTTTCAAAAGCAGGGATTGCTCCTTGAATTGCAGGTGTAATTGAGCCTTTCATAATCATTAGACTTAAGCGATTAGTGCGTTCCTATTTATCATATAAAGCCATGTGTTTCTTAGAATTTGTATCATTAGGCTTTGTAGGTACTGGCTCTCTTAATGCATAGTCTAAATCCATAATTCCCAAAACAATTCCAATTTGTTCCTTCCATTTCTTAAATTTAGTTCCACTCAAAGCTTCAATACCAGACAAGTAATTATTAATTGCAGTGGGATTCAATGCTGCAAACACATAATATCCATTACATAACTTAATATAATCAACAAAACTACTTTTCACATGTCATGAATGAAAATAGCACCACAAGTTAAATATATCTAACTAGAAAACATAATTAGTTAGATACGGAATCAAGTTATCCTTCCGTTGGGCCGAATAACAATATATTTTGGTAATTTCATAAAAGTAAATGAGATGACTAATAAAAATAAACAACATAAAATAAAATAAAATAAAATAATCATTAAGAGCGTAACGATTTTATCACCCTTGGACAGAAAAACTCAATATCTTATATTATTTTATTAACTAAAGCACGTGAGAAGTTTATCACCGTTGGACAGAAAAACTCATTGTTATATTTATTATACTAATCATCTCGGCTGTTCAAATATACATAGTGTTGAGCCTCCATTAGGCTGATCAACAATGTTTCAACTCATAAGGTGTGTAACAAAACATTATAAGTGCATAAGGTATTATCTTAATTACCGCTTGTTCAATAATGTACAATTTTTTATTTTAATATCAATAGAATAAAAGATTAACCAAAAATAAAGATAAAATTGGACAAGTGTAAATCAAGGCTATACACTTGTTACACAAAACATCATCATAAAATGAAATTCATACTTATACGTTTCATGCATCAGAATTGAGAACCAAGCTCTGATACTAATTGATAGAAAACTTTGCAGAACATAAACTAAAAGCCGTTAAGGATTCAATTCCATACATGAAAACTATATGAATTTCTACTATACAAAATAAGTGTATACGTATCTTGATCCTTCTAGTGGTGATAACTTGAGTTTTGTGATAGAGAATGTGGTTTGGGACCTTATACTATTTATACTAGTAATTTTCCCATCAAAGAATCCATTCATTCAATGAATCTCATTAGATAGATTAATGTATCTTCTACATTCATAATAGTTACATAATGCATCTCTAAGATTCATTTATAATGAATCTATCACATTCAATGCATTAACACTATCTCCATTAGTCTTCTATACATTATGTATATATAGGTGCATTCATCAATGGTTAGTCACCATCTAATTGATGTACATTTATATTGCTTAATGAGATGAATCTAGTATAATCATGTATAAGCCATATTAAGTCATATTCAAGAAAAATTCTTACAATTAGTCATGAAGATTACTTTAACATACATAGTATTTCTTTTGGGTGAGAAATTTTTGTATGCCAATTACTCCTTTTGGGTTAGTTACACTCAAAACTCTTGTATTTTCACCGTAATTTCACTTTAGTCTCTTCACTTTCAATTGTGACAGACAATTCCTTACACTTTAAGTCAAGTTGCAATATCAATCTTCCATCAATTTACCGTTAATAAGGCTAACAAAACTTGTAGTGTGAGCTAAACTTGATATTTTTTTCGTCTCATTACTATCATTATATTTTCATCAAAATCCCACTTTAGTTCTTACAGTTTCACTAAAATTTCATTTGGTCCCTTCACTTTTAATTTCATCAACCTTATTAACAATAGATAAACGAAATGGTGAGATTACAACTTGACATAAAGTGTGAGGGATTGACTGTCACAATTGAAAGTGAAATGATCAAAATAACATTACAGTAAAACTATAGGGCCTCGTTTGATTGTCTGGATTGGATATAAGGGTTTGAGAAGGATATGTCATACCTAAGGATAAAGATGAGATATAATATATTGTAGAATATGAGTTGGATTATATATACTGTGGAGTTACTTATATTATGTTTGGTTAAGATAAGATATAGGATGGGATAAGAGGAGAGTAAATGTTTTTGACCTTTGGATGAAAGATTCGCTATATGCAACGGCGGAAATATACGATACCATGGGAGATTGGTATTGCATATCCCTATTTTGCATCATGTACTATCCAAACTTTCTATATCTAGAGCAATCAAACATGAGATATACGAAGACAAGAAAACATGTGAGACCCGCTCATATTATATCCAATCCCACCTTTATATCTGCCCTTATAGACAGTAAACAAATAGCGCCTAGGAGTGCTAAGTGTAATTAACCCTCTTATTTTATTTTATTTTATTTTCTCACCTATGTGTCTACAAAGGCCGCTGGAATTTCCACAAATTTCTTATTTATAACCAAATTATAAAAATTATAATCCCATACAATTAATAAAACTTTATACATAATGGACTTCCTGTGAATTTCAAACTTCATAACCTAGTCAAAATAAATGTAAAAATCAATAAATATAAGTCATCCAGAATATATATAAGTCGTACACTAAACAATAGGACTGGGCATAGGGTTATCCAAACCGCACAATCCGTCCAACCTGAACTAATTTGCATACAAATGGGCGGTTTTACAGGCACAATGTGGGTGGATGCGGTTTGAAATATGTCATTATTGCGGGTTGCGAGCAGGTTGCGGGTTTTATCCGCACCTGCAAGAACCCGTCCGCACTTAGACTTTTTTTTATTTTTTGTTTTTTAAAAACTGTGCCGTTGATTTCATTCATCCTATTCGCACTTAGACTATAATATTGATGCTATAATTGAACTTTAATATCCATTTGGTCATTGATAAATTTTTCATATACTCAACACATTATCTTACTATATTGAGATGCAATATATACACATTTGTTTTTCTTTTCATTACTTTATTATTTTACACTTTTTTTGTCAAAAGAATTATGAAGATCGAAGATTAAATTATATATTTTTCAATTTGTTTTTGTGCAGGGTTCATCAAACATATGCATGGAATTGGAATTTTTTGAAAGTTTGATGTGATTGATGGAGTTTGCGATTTTACAAATGTTTTTATTTTATTTAATGGGTTTGAATTGAATGAAATTTAACAACAATTTATTGTTATTTTATTATTGCATTTTGGATTAATGTAAAAGTTAATGAATGTTGATTCATTAGTTATTAATGTAGAGCATTAATTATATTTTATTTAATGTTTTTATTTTATAAATTTTAATTCATTAATTATTAATGTTGAGCATTTTAGAAAATCAAGAAAAATGGCCCAAAATAAATATTTGCAAAATGGGAAAAAAAAATGCCCAAAGATAAATGTTTAAAGAAAAATGTCTAATCTATAAACCGCCCGCAACCGTCCACACATCCGCGAACCCTATCCGCATGAACTGCAACCCGCATTACGGGCGATTATGAGTTTAATTTTTTCCAAACCGCACATATGTGGGCGAGTCCAAATCGCAAACTGAACCATCCAAAACCAAACCACAAACACCTCTACTAAACAATGATGTGGTCAATATGGTTGCACTAAATTAGATTGTATAATGTGCCGTTTTGGCAACTTGCCAAAAAAGCTGCGTTTTGCCGCTCTTCCCAAAAAAGCTAAAATGGCTTTTTACCATGAAAACCATTTGGGGAGGTAAAAAAAAGCTATTGGTAAAATTACAGTTATACCCTTCATGGATCAAAATGAGCCACATATAAGTGAAATTGTAAATTTACTAAATTGGGTGAGGGTATTTTGGTCATTTAATTGTGATGTGACAGCATAAATAAATATTAATCAAAAAAGGCAAAAGTAACTTTTTGCCAACTTCTTAAATCACTTTCTAAAAAAGCTAAAAAACCTGATAAAAAGTCAAAAGTCAACTTTTTATCATCTTTTCAAAACACCTCAATATAAGACACGTCGGAGAAGTCAGGATCAAGATTACTACTTGTTTATTTCTTCATCTTTCTGAGGCCTCTGGTTGTTAATTTGGGTTTGCAAATTGTGTGTTGATTGTCCAATTTAATGTAATTTTCTTTTAAGTCACGTTTGTTTAGTTCTATAGGATGGAAAAGAGTAAGAGTATAATGGAATTGAGTGAAAAGATTATTAATGTAGTGATATTAGATTGAAAATGTAGGATAAAGAATATTTATTTATACACCACCAGATTAGTAATATATAGTATTAATATATAAAATTAATATTTTTTAATTTTTAGTATCTTTTTAATATTATAACTATTTTTTTGTTCCAAAAAATATAAATTTTGCATAAAAATCATTTAAAGATTCACTAATCCCCTCACTCAATTTCTAATCCCAACCCCCAATGGGATTGGTAGTCCTACCAATAGGGTGGAGGAATTACTAGTCTGAGGAGATAGTTATTTCTCTCACTCATGTCCTCAACTAAACACTCTTTAAGTGGGTCTCATAGACTATTAGTCCTATCTCCCTCCTTAAAGAGCCAAACAAACATGGCCTTAATATTTATAAGGGCAAATTATACTAGTTGTCCTTGTATTTTGAACTTTATGTCATTTTGATCTTTGTAATTTCAATTGACTCAAATTTGACCCTGAATTTATGATTTTGTCTCAATTTTATCTAATTGAATACAATTGTTACCATTTTTTAATTAAAAATTGCACACATAAGTGACATGTGTCATGGTTTTAAGGACAAAATTATAAATTTTTTCAATTCAGTGAGTTAACGTCAATTAATTCAATGATAATTTTTCGTCAAAAATACTAACGGTATTATCAATTGGACCAAATTTATACAACATCTAAAATTAAGGATTCAAATTGAGCTAATTAAAAGTGCAGAGATCAAAATGACACAAGAAATAAATCATAAGAATTACTGGTATAATTTGCCCTATTAATAAATAATAATATCTCGTTGATTAACAATATATATATATATATATATATATGAGAGGGTAATTTATAAGTAAATTGGGCCGAGCTGAGTAATGGGCCGTTCGATGGGCCACACTAGAAAAGGGCTTGGCAAGTGGACTGTAGTAAGTAGCGCGGTCCAAGTGGAATGACAGTTACCACGGTCGGAGTGGATTTAGCTCGGTCATAGTGTTTGAAGCCAAGGTATGATGGCTTCACACGGTGGACCTCGCTTTGGTTAACACGGTCGTAGCAGGCCGTAGATTAGACCGGTTTCAACAGGCTACCGAGGTACAACTGAACGAGAGCCAAGCTAGCTTGGCGTTTTGCATTGGAGCACCAAGCTTGGTTAGCTCGGTCTTAAGTTAATAGCCCGGTTAGAGTATGCATAACTAGGGTACAGGCACTGAAGGGAAGATTTGAGCTGGGTTAGCTCGGTCGTACTGCCATCCAACCGGGGTAAAACCATCTCACTTGGTTTAAGCAGTGAGGGGGGTGCTGAAGGATAAGCATTATCTTTCAGGAGTGTGATTCCTAGGAGGACTCTGTATGGAGGAATAAGAGTCCTACTAGGATTATGCCACGCGGAACCTATAAAAGCTCATAACATCACCTATGAAGAGGTAACACAACTTTGATTCTCGAATACACAGAGCTTTTGTCTATTTGTCTATTTTGCTAACTTAGGCATCAGAGAGGTATCCGGCACACACCCGCCGGCTAGCTCACGTATGTGTTTTCAGGGAGTAAAGCGACGACGTTTGGAGAAGCGCAGACTTGATCAACAGGATTATACGAGAAGATTATTTCTTGCTCATATAATTGGCGCCGTCCGTGGGAATTTCATAAAAAGCAAAACCTCTTGATCAAGTTTTCCTCTCTAGTTGAAAGTAATGGCGCACAATGAAGACTTGCCGCAATCTGCTATTGATGGGAAAACACCAGAAGGGGGTGGGAGGCGCGAAAGTTTACCTTTTATCCCACCCATGGTAGAATTAGATCCCCAGCAAAGGAATTCGCATAGAGAAGCAAGAGAAAAACAGGGCTCAAGTCCACACCGCTCTCAAAGCCCTGATAGTCAGAGACGGAAGATGGATCCTCAGGTTCTTGAAGATCGCGTAAGGAAGCAAGACGAAGTAATAAGAAGAATGGCGGCTGACATAGAGACGATGAAGCACCAGATGAAAGGCAACACACACTCTTGCCACTCAGAAGATCGTGACAGACAAGTCACACTATCACAATCTGAAAGTAGAAGTCTCAAGTCGAGCGATACACAATCAAAGACTTCCAGGACACGCTACTCCAGGCCTAAGAGAATGAAGACTGAAAGGGCTCGAAGAAGAAAAGACAGTCAGGCTCGCGACCCCCGCAAAGTCTCCGCACTACAACGATTGGTTCCTAGAACACATGGGAGTGTCGAGGTTGGAATTCCAGAGCCATGCCTTGCCTATGAACCAGCAGACAAAGCGTTAGCAAGGTTGCAGAGCTCACCGTTCGTTCCGACAATAGAGAACGCACCATTACCCTCAGCCTTGGTGACCTGGGTTTAACATGGTTTGAGAGGTTGCTAGAAGGTAGCATAGCTTCGTGGGCGCAACTAGCGGAGGCATTTGTGACCAGATTCAGAACAAACACAAGGGCGGAGTTCGGCACAAACAGCGATGTCGAACAGAACACCTTCGACAAAAGTTAGCACGGTTGACAAGAAGGACTAACCAAGTAAAAATCTTTGCCCAACTGGGGGCAAAGTGGGTTGACAGGATTGACCAACTCTTTCTAAATAAAATCAGAGTTAGCCGGAATAACCAACTTTGAGCTCTCTTCAGCTAGGATTAGGATCTAGGCTGAAGAGGTTGGCTGGAAAAATCAACACTTCTCCTAAGCCGAGGATAAGGATCCAGGCTGCAGGACGTTTGGCTGGAAAAACCAAACACTTCACTCAGAGTTGGCCGGAATAACCAACTTTGAGCTCTCTTCAGCTAGGATTAGGATCTGGGCTGAAGAGGTTGGCTGAAAAAACTAACACTTCTCCTAAGCCGAGGATAAGGATCTAGGCTGCAGGACATTTGCCTAGAAAAACCAAACACTTCGCTCAGAGTTGGCCGAAATAACCAACTTTGAGCTCTCTTCAGCTAGGATTAGGATCTGGGCTGAAGAGGTTGGCTGAAAAAACTAACACTTCTCCTAAGTCGAGGATAAGGATCCAGGCTGCAGGACATTTGCCTAGAAAAACCAAACACTTCGCTCAAAGTTCGCCGGAATAACCAACTTTGAGCTCTCTTCAGCTAGGATTAGGATCTAGGCTGAAGAGGTTGGCTGGAAAAACCAACACTTCGCCTAGGCCGAGATAAGGATCTAGGCTGCAGGAAGTTGGCAGGTTTGACCAACAAATCTTTGCCCTACTGAGGGGCAATCAAGAAGTTTGGTAGGAATGGCCAAGCATTTAGCTCTTCTTCAAGCCGAGATAAGGATCCGCGCTGAAGAAGGTTGGCAGGAATAACCAACATTTAGCTCTCCTAAGCCGAGATGAGGATCTAGGCTGCAGGAAGTTGGCAAGTTTGACCAACAAATCTTTGCCCTACTGGGGGGCAATCAAGAGTTTGGCAGGAATGGCCAAGCATTTAGCTCTTCTTCAAGCCGAGATAAGGATCTGCGCTGAAGAAGGTTGGCAGGAATAACCAACATCTAGCTCTCCTAAGCCGAGATAGGTATCTAGGCTGCAGGAAGTTGGCAGGTTTGACCAACAAATTTTTGAACTCTTTGGCTAGGATGATGGTTACCTCGGCCAAAGCAGGTTGGCAGGTATGACCAACAAATTTTTTTTTAACTCTTTGGCCGGGATGATGGTTACCTAGGCCAAAGCAGGTTGGTAGGAATGACTAGCAAAATTTTTTTGAACTCTTTGGCCAGGATGATGGTTACCTCGGCCAAAGCAGGTTGGCAGGTTTAACCAACAAACTTTTGAACTCTTTGACCGGAATGATGGTTACCTCGGCCAAAGCAGGTTGGCAGGTTTGATCAACAAATTTTGAACTCTTTGGTCGGGATAATGGTTACCTCGGCCAAAGCAGGTTGGCAGGTTTGACCAACAAATTTTTTCCTGGACTGAGATGGTTATCTCGGTCAAAGCAGGTTGGCAGGGTAAGTATAAACCGAGCTAGTCTGCTCGGCGAGACACAGAAAGAACGACTCGCCATACGATTGCAAACTCGAAGGATATATACGTTGAAGGCAAAAACGCAAGGCTATTCAAATTTTCGGCATGACGGCGGTAACAGGAGAACGAGGATTTTGGGGGCACGCCATGTATCCTGGGAATGACGTCGTACCAGATTAGTGGAAGGACATGTTGAGCAACTGACAAGGCTTAATGAGGGCCGAACAAACTTTTTAGCTCGGCAGAGTGGGGGCGTTCTTAGCTTGGCTGGAGGAAAAATAATCTCAATCATGCTATGTAGATGGAATTAAGGGGCAATTAAGAGGGTCATTTGTAAACAAATTGGGCCAAGCTAGGAAGAGTCTTCTTTGGGAGCTGGGCCACGTAATGGGCCGAGATAAGGGCCAGAGTATGGATGATGGATAGCTCGGTCCTTTTTTATCTGAGTACAAAACTGGGCAAGGGCGTTGACCGAGCAACCTAAATACTAGGCCCAAGGGTTAGTCGAAGTGTTTGGTAAGACAGATGGTAGAGCTAGGTATAGCTCAATCGATGCTTCTATTCCATTACTTAGTTGAGCACAGAGCTGAGGTAAAGATGACAGCCGAAGTAAAGAAAGTTCTATAGCAAACCGAGGTAACATCAATGGCGAGGGTCGAGCTGTGTATAGCTCGGCAGGGTGGCATTCGATAGATTGACTTTCGATCACACGGTCCGAATGGCAGGGAACCAAGATAAGGCAGTTCGGTCAGAAATGTATAACCGAGGTAAAGGGTTCAGCCATCTCACTTGACTTGCAGTGATGAGACTCCTAGTAGGACTCTGCTAAGGAGAGTTAGAGTCCTACTGGGATTGTGTAAACCATCTCACTTTGTTGGTAATGAGTAAGAGTATGACTCCTAAGAGGACTTTGCTAAGGAGAGTACAGCCTTACTAGGATTGTGCAAACCATCTTACTTGGTTGGCAGTGAGTAGGGTGTGTGATTCCTAGAAGGACTCTTATAAGGAGAGTTGGAAATCCTACTAGGATTATGCCAAGCAGAGTCTATAAAAGCTCATGGCCAGACCTATGTACAGGTATCCCAATTCTTACTCTAGAATACACAGAGCTTATTGTCTATTTCTAGTTGTTGACTTAGGCATCGGAGGGGTTTCCGGCACACACCCGCCGGCTAGCTCACAGTTATGTTTTCAGGAAGTAAAGCGATGACATTTGGAGAAGCGCAAACTTGATCAACAGGATCATACGAGAAGAATTATTTCGTACTCGTACAAT
This sequence comes from Camellia sinensis, assembly GCF_055761805.1. Lineage (NCBI taxonomy): Eukaryota > Viridiplantae > Streptophyta > Magnoliopsida > Ericales > Theaceae > Camellia > Camellia sinensis. The sequence goes on from NC_138968.1 coordinate 38,938,120, forward strand.
ATATATAACAAACTTATCACATACAAGAAAGACCAAGCAAATATAAGAAAAATGACACATAAATGAGAAGAGTTGAATGCTCGTAGAGTTGATTTTTATTTATTTATTTTGAAAGTTTGCGTTAAGCTGTTTAATATAATTTTTACTTATAACTTATTAAATAAAAATAATTTAAATAAGGTAAAAAAAATTGACTATTTAGAAGTTGAAGAGTATGTATTTTTAACTTTTATTTTTTAATTTACAAAGTTGCACAAAACAAGCCAATAAAGATGCCATAGTTGAATTCAAAAAAAAAAGGCCATAGTTCCACGGAATTGGGGATGTTGCTGTGCAGCGAAATGGGCTCATTTCGAAGCTCATTTCAATAATTGAAATCGTTCATATTTTGGAATACATCAAGTAGAACATTCTTGCAAAAAATCAAGTTAATCGGATATCGTTTACCCATTCATCCACTCACATTTGTATTCATTTTAATATTTTAAATCACAATTATTTTTTATTTTTATAGATACAAATGTGAGTATATGAATAAGTAAATGATATCAAATTAACTTGATTTTTTACAGACATATTCTACTTGATGTATTTTAAAATATGAACGGTTCGGATTATCGAAATGGACCCCAAAATAAGCCCATTTCGCTACACAGTCCGCATAATAGCACCCACTCTTCCTAGCTCCACATGGTTGCTTACACTTTGGGAAATTCTATGGTACAAACCCCCTCTAGGGTGGCACCATATGCACATTTAGTTACGACTTTTGTGTTTCTTATTATGATGTACTGTGTTGTTAGTTACAATACCTTGTAATGTTAGTTATGACATTATTTTAATGATGATCCAGAATTATTTTGTTAAACCTCATATGATGTTTCATTATAGCTCAAATTTTTTTGGGAGAGTTACGTGTAGGTCCTAATAGATGGAATTATTGTCTAATAGGTCATATGATAATTAATGACATTTTTCATCAAACACTATTAAAAAAAGTCATTAATTGTTAATTTTCAGCGACATTTTAAAAATTGTCACAAAAAATGGTACTAATTATAAATTTTAGCGACAATTTAAAAAAGTGTCACAAAAAAATTTCACTAATTTTTAAATTTCAACGACAGTTTGAAAATTTTTTCATAAAAAAAGTCACTAAGTTTTAGCAACATGTGTACCATAGTATTTCCATTATACTTTATACCTTCAATTATCAATAAATATCATTTTATTTTTATTAAATTTAAAACAATACATTTAAACAAACTTCTCAAACCTCAATTTAAAAAAAAAATTTAAAAATTGTACAAATAGAATGATGAAGGTGAAGCAATTTTTATAGTCAATAGGTCTAAACGTATGATTTTGAAACTTAGAAAATAAAATGATATTTAAAGGGTGGTTTGAGATGATCTAAATAAGTATACTTTTTGACTTTTTATAAAATATAGATTGGGTATGAGTTGGGTTTGAAGTAATATGGTAGAGAGGTGATGTGACTTAAATAAAATGATGTGATTTAAATAAGATAATGACTTTTTAATTTTTTGACTTTTTTAAATTATGACAAATAAAACCTTAGTAAGTAATTTTTTTTTTTTTTTTTTTCACTCCAAAAGAAATTTCCCTTTAACTAAAAATATCAATCACAAAAACACTTGACCAATTTCCACAAATCTTTATCGATCCAATTGCAAAGAAATCTTAGCGAAATTGTGTTAAAAAGCAAAGAGAAATTTCCCTTTAACTAAAAATATCAATCACAAAAAGACATGACGAATTTCCACAATCTTTATCGATCCAATTGCAAGGAAATCTCAGCGAAATTGTGTTAAAAAGCCAATGTGAAACTGAAACTTAGATATTTCCGATGTACTCAAAAAAAAATAAAAAAACTGAAACTTAGAAGTTAACTGTGAACGAGAAAAAGGTCTTATTTTCCTTTGTACAATTTCACAGAAACTTGGGTTTTTATGACTTTATGAGCAAAGAAACTTCATAGAAATCTTGGTATATCGTGTCTAAATGGGTTGGTTCATACCAAATTTACAAAAACATTTACATTTGATTTGGGATCCATCATTTCACGTGAAACTTAACATTATATTAATTAATATATTTATTGATTTATTAATTATTGTTTCTAACATTATTTTGAATCTAAACGGCTAGTCAAGGAAATATCATTTGGGTTTTATTGTTTCCAATTAAGAACCAAATGTTCACACGTTTGAGTTTGTGGGATCCGTCACAAGTTCTCCGTTGATGATCTTAATCGTTCATTTTTTAGATCATAACGTGTAAATCATCTATGAAATTTGATAATCATAGCCACGTTAATTTATGACGTTTATAAAAAAATTAGATGAATCTAATAACTATAACGATATAAGTTTATTGCATTTAACATAGCAACAACGGCCATTAGATCAATCTTTTTTATATGAATGATTTATACATTGTGATCTAAAAAGTAAACTGTTCAAATTATTAAAATAGAAACCCCAAAAACCATGGTATGGACCGAAGAGAATCTAGTTTCTCCTGATTAGGAAAGTTATATATCCAAAATCTCATACAACCCAAACTCTTTTTTTTTTTTTTTTTTTTGGGACAAAAAACTTGAAATGAAATGCTTAATACAGTAATGAAAATGAAATACTCGTCAAGACAAGGAAAGCAAGTAAATATGCGTGTTGAACATGCTGTTCCATGGAAACAACAAAGGAAACAACGTGGCTTCAACAATAAAAATTGAAAGAATGAGACTCACAACATAAACAAACTCTCTCTCCCTCTCTCTCTCTCGTTATTATTTGTTATAAAACTCTTCCAGAGTGCTATAGCTCTTGATTTTTTCTTTTTTAGAAAAATGTCTTACTTGCATATCTCTACATGTAGCAAAACGCTCGAGCGCCATCAACTGAGTGAATCAACTGGATATTTTGAACCTCTTAGAAATTTAGATGTTTCGGAAGCATCAGGCAATAATTCTCTGCACGTCGCAGCCCAACTTGGCTGCCACGATGCTGCTTCCATAGAAGCACTGTCCAAGCAGCCTGGACTCGCCGAGGAATTGAACCTCGACGGTCTCACTCCACTGCACCTGGCATGCCAGGAGGGTCATCCAGAAATCGTCGATAATTTGATAAAAAGTAATAAAAATCTTTGCAATCTCAAGGCCAAGAATAATGGGCTAATTCCACTTCATGTTGCAGCGATGAAAGGCAAGGTTGAGATTGTGAAGTTGTTGGTTGATGCTTGCCCTGAGTCGGTGAAAGAAGCAACCGCGGTGGGTGAAACTTGTCTTCATCTTGCTGTTATGTATAATAAGGTGAAGGTGTTCCAGTACTTGGTGAAATGGCTCGGCGAGAGGATTGACTATGGCGGCGATCTGATTAACAGAAAGGATCGTGGTGGAAAGACGGTTTTGCACCTTGCCACATCCAGAAAACAACTACAGGTCTAGTTGGTTTTCTCAAACTTTTTCTACTTTCATAGAAACTAATCATAATTTCATATATGATCCTCTCCCGTATGAGTATATTTATCAAAATCTCGGATCCTATGACTTTAATTTGCCCATTCGATACAGATCGCACTAGAATATTAAATTTTGTAAGATCATAAAATGATTATGATCCTACCCGTAAAATCATGTAGAATTGTAATACGATCACTATACTATTAAAAAAAATCTCATACATATGTATATCTATATAAAAAATTACTATAAATTCTGTGTTAACATAGAAGATGTTTTATTAAACTTAGGATAAATTATACTTATCTTCTCTGAGATTTCTGACAAATATAGGGACCTCCCCTATAATTTTAATAATCATAATAATTTCTCCTACTTTAACTGACAATACCAAGATTCTCCCAATCCGTCAATTTTACACCAACGACGTTATTTGCTTATACAAAATGACCGTATTAACCTTTGATTTGAGCACAAAAAGGCAAAAATACCCTTGACTATTTCTTTTAACCCTACAAAATATATATTGATCCTTCTCCTTCCTTCATTTACCAATCTAAACCTCTGAAGAAATGAGAGAGAGAGAGAAGCTCATCTTCGCCAGTGCCCCTTCTTTCCGCCGTCTGCCACCGCCGTATTTCCTTCTCCTTCTCTTCTTCTTCCTCCACTCCCTTTCCGTCGTCCGTCGCTGACCGATCTGGGTTGACCGATGATGGCTGCAGCGTTGACCGATCTGGGTTTGTGACGGTTGGTTGCTATCTTGGTCACGATCGGAAGAAGAAATAGAAGAGGAAGGAGAGGAACAGAGAAGGTAGACGTACGGCTGAAGAAGGAAATGGTGAAGATGGCATCAATTGATAAAAATGGAGCATTATCTCTTTTTTATTGCAAGGATGGCAATGGTGGGCCTGAGATTGAGATAATGTTGAAGAAACATGAAACATAAGTTTTGCACACCAAGCATTCTAGTAGTGATTGATAGATGCAAAAGTTCATAAATCTTGCTGACTTACTTTCTATTTCTTTTTTCTTCTTTGAAACCATATTTCATTGATTTTTGTTTAAACCATACTTTTTTCTTCTCTTGCCGTCTCAACCAAAGAAAATCCATACAGTTCCATTGTTACAATAGAACAAATTTATGAGCCTTATTTATTGTTGCTTGTAATGAAAAAGGAATTGAACATGATTGGCTTTATTCTTTTGGATTCATTTTCATTAATTTTCATTTTCTCTAGCATGATGGTACACAATACATTATAGGTGCCAAAATCTAGATCAACTGAAACCCAATTTCATTATTGGGTTGCGGTAGATATGGACCATAGTTCTTTGAAATCTATTGGGTTATTTCTAATCTTTGAACAATGAATCTGTTTGAGAAGCATGTTATTTGAATTTTACTTTTATTGCCTGTGTAGCATGCATTCTTTGATTTTTTTAAAAAAAAAATTAATTTAGTTTATTTTTTTATTTTTTATTTTTTTCATGTTAATCTGGATGGCCTAATAATATGAATTTACAAATTTGTATGTATATGCTAAGGCCATTCTAGTTGCTTCTGTTTACTGCATATTATAGTACCAAAATTTTATGAATTGTTACTTCTGGGCAAAGACAAATCATGCTATTAATGAAGTCTACTAGTTCTTACAACTTATAATGGAATATGGAGTCCTCCTAGTTGTATATTTGTATGTATATATTGGAATGGAAAAGTGGGTGTAAGATTAGAGGAGAAAATGTTGTGTGCCTTTAATTTTTGTATAAGTTTTCGTATAAATTTAATGTGTGTTTGGAATGGATAATAAGAAGATGGAAGTGGTAAGAATTATAAAGAGAGAGAGAGAGAGAGAGAGAGAATATGAGGCGATGGGAGTAATGCTATCGGTGGAGGAGTGGAAGAGGATAAGAAGAGGGAAAGGAAGAAGAGCAATGTTTGTGATGTTATCGGAGTGTTTGGTTATAAGGAACAAAGGGTGATTTTGGTATTCAGTCACCATAATGTGTTGATGTAAGAAATTTTCATCACCTGTCTAACGGCTAGTTAACATAATGGTGGTTTGTATATATTGTCAGTTAAAGTAGCGGAGGTTATTGTAATTATTGAAACTACAGGGGAGATTTTTATATTTGTCAGAAATCTCAAGGAAGGTAAGTGTAATTTACCCTTAAATTTATTATTTTTCTATAATGATTTTAAAATTATAGAAAAAATGTTGAGTTTATGGAGGAAAAAATGTTGTTGACATTCCATATCCAAAAAAAAAAAGTATTGTTCACATTCCATATTCATTTTCTTTTCGAACTACAAATCTCTCTTCAAATCCAATATCCAAATACAGTTTTTATGATCGTTTTTTATGATCTTGTATTCAGGACTCGCATTGAAGCTGTAGTTGTTTGTCTTTTCTTTTATTTCCAAAATTTTTGGTTTCCTCTCGTCATCTCCACTGTATTTTCATGTTTGTAATTTTTGAAGGATCGTCCTCTGTTTTATTGGGAACAAACAGAATTTTACTTACTTAAGTTCATTTTTTATGAAGACTTTAAAAGTACTGCTTGATAATCAAAGCCTTAACAAAATAGTGGAAGTCAACGCCAAGAACTCCGGCGGTTTCACCCCTCTGGACATCCTAGATGTTCTCCCATATTCTGGAAAGATCGAAATGGAAATCGACAAAATCCTTCGACGAGCAGGCGCCATGAGAGCCCGGGACATGACAGATCAAAGCATCAACATCAAGGTCGATCATGAATGCAGAAGAAAATCTCAAAACCCATCAAATATTAGCACCATCAAGTCCCTCATCAAGCTCAGAACAGAGGCATTGAATGGAATACTGTTAATCACAGCCACATTGCTCACAACAATAACCTACCATGCCGGATTTAGCATCCGCGCCACGGTTGCAAATTCTAAAGAGGGTTACACTTATAGATACAACCCAAATGGTACGCTCCAATTGAAGAAACAAGGTTCAAGCCTAACTAGATTGTTCATACTGTTTAATTCGTCTGGGTTCATCTCATCGGTGGCATTGGTTATATTCCTCCTACATGAATTCCCAATGAAACCGTGGCCACAAATCTCGGTTTCAGCCCTGTTTGGGGCTTATATGTGTTCAATAATGGCAGTATCTCCCAATGAAGCCTTTGCTCTGCTCTTGTTAGCAACTCCCTTTTTGCTGTTGGCAGCTGGAGGAAAACTCTTGGGCCTTGGCCGGCAGAGGCCAGATGCAGGATGCGAAGATGGAGACGCATAAAACCATGTACTGTCTTGTGTTCACGTCTATGCAGAAGCAAGCGTGTTTTGACTGTGTTGTATCTTTGAATTCTAGCTAAAATAAGAGTGACGAGAGAGTGTGTGTGTGTGTGTGTGTGTGTTTGTGTGAGAGAGAGAGAGAGATAAAAGAACTTGGGACTGTATGGAATGTGTGTGTGTGTGTGTGTGTAATGGAAGAACTTGGGACTGTATGGAATAAACTCTCGGGGTAGTCTTTGCTACCTGTGCTACAAAGGCTTTTTACTAGGGATGGTAATTTGAATCCGATCTGACGGAATCTGACCCTCGACTCCGATTAGAACGGGTTTTTCTTGAAAAATATTCCTGACGACAGGCACGAAAATGAATCCCCGACAATTTTCAGACAGGAGACGGTGATAGGTTCCCCCGGCCCATCCCCGTTTTCACCCGAATTGAAATTACTATTAGACCTCTCTGTATGTATATGTTCTTTGGAATTTTTTTTTTTTTTTTTTTTTTTTTTTTTTTTTTTTTGGTGTGGGTGTTGTTTTGTATCTTGTTTGTCATGTTATTTGGATGTTTATGTTTGGACATTAATGGATTATACTTTTATATATATTATTTTTATTTGCTTCAAAATAAAAAATTAAAAAAAATGGAATATGCAAAATTTAAAAAAAAAAAAAAAAAAAAGGTCAAGAATTTTTCGAGATCAGAAAAATCCGATCCCTATTAGGGACAGGGACGGGAGGTGATGGGTTTTCCACCGAGAATCGAAGGCAAAAATAAAAAATTTTATACTTTCAAAGATCGGGAACGGAGAGTATAATTCCCGGTTCCGTCATGATCCATTGTCATTCCTTCTTTTTAACATCTCCATAATGCTAAGCATAATATAGTGTAATCACTACTTGCTTGGAAATTGTGTAACCATGTGAAAAAGTTGATCAATGTGTTATACAAGTACTATAATATAGTATCACCTGCAATCTCCACAACCACCTAAGGCCTATTTTGAAAAAATAATAAAAAGTGATTTTTTGACTTTTAATCAAATTTTTAATTTTTTTAGACAAATGATTTGACAAGTTGATAAAAAGTAATTTTTGACTTTTTTTAATTAATATTTGTTTATGATATCAAATCATAATAAAATGACCAAACCAACTTCACCTATGTAATACATTTTGACCCATGAGCGGTAGAATTGTAATTTCACTATTGACTAAAAACCAACTTCCCAAATGATAAAAAATTCAAAAAAACCAACTTTTGACTTTTACTGCAAACCAAAAAAATTGATTAAAAACCAACTTCCCAAAACAAGCCTTTAAGTAGAGTTCCATGACAACTAGCAGCCACATTTATTGTCTCACAACCCTATATCGTACATGAAGCAATCTCTCATCTGTCTCACTAGCCGACCTTGACCCCTGCTATTTTGACTTCACATCTAACATTCAAAATCCACTCGAGCAAAGTAGAGATGTAAAGATGATCAAGATTCTAACACGTAATCACAGTCAATTGTACTGAACTTGACAGCCAAATAAGAAATGATAGATAACAGCCATCTCTTCTTCATGCATAGCAGAGAAATCACTATCAGAACAATACAAGCTGTTCTTATTTATTTACAGAAAGGCAATCCCTCTCAAAAACCATAACAGGGTTTGTAAATATATTGTTTTTTTTTCTTCTTCAATTTCTGTTCCACGAAGGACAGTTTTAGTTCAAAACAGAAAATATTTCGAAATAAAGGACTCAAAATTGAATGAGAATTAAATCTCAAGGATTCAATAATGTTGACTACAACCGGAGGATGTAAAATACCCAGTCATTCAGGCTGACTTTTAATAAATTGTGCCAGAACTCTGCCGCTCTGGCAACAAATTGGAAATGAAGCCAATAAAAAGGAATGGTTGAGCTTGAGCTCTCATAGCCATTGTGAATGAGCATTTGAAAAAAAGGTGCTCAGAGTCCAGGTATGGATTCGAGATTGTATTTTTCGGAAGCTGAAGTTTCACCATCTCGGTTCTCTCGCAATTTTGGCTTTTTGATGGCATCGAGAGTCTGTAGATATGTGTAAGAAGCACTCCGATTTGATGAAGGGGCTGGATTGCTGATTCTGCTAGCAAGGAAGCGACGGATCAAGCTTCTGAGAAACGGAGCCATGGTATCTGGTTCATGTTCCAAGTAGTACATTATTCCACCCATGCATGCACAGAATAGAGCCACCTGTAACACTCGGGAAGCCAACAATTCAGACAATTTCTTTAGTTCTTACCCCCCTTTTCTTTTTTTTTTTCTTTTATGGTAGGACCAAACAGTTCAGGCATACTAGTAGTACATGGAAATAAAATAAATCTCCAAACTTTGTGGATTTGGACATAATTTAAAGGGAAAATTTTACTTTACCCCTTGTGGTCCAACCCCCTACGGTTAAAATACAGGCAAAGGGCTCCCTCATAGCTTTGGACTAAATTGCAATCTAATATCTGATAACATTAGCCATGACAAGACTATTTTACTTTTGAGAAATGCCCCATCCCCCCATTTCATCACCCCCGATTGCACCTCTAATGAGGTGGCAAACAACAATGACCAATCAACTCTCTTCAAAGTGTGGAATCACTTCACATGGGAGTGTGCCACGTCATTAGGGATGGAATTAGGGGTGCAAAATTAGAGGGATGTAGCACCACTCTCTACTTTTACATGAAAAAGACTACTCTCTCTCTCTCTCTCTCTCTCTCTCTCTTCTATCATACACCTAATTTTAACATAATCCCATATTAATGAATTAAACCACCTATTAACTCTAAATTTCTATTCATTTAACAACCTAATTATATACACAAATATATATATACCTAAAAATTTAACCTTATTAAACTCCAAATTACACACATACACATGTATATATATATGCACACCAAATCAACCCAATTTTACTTTTTTTCAATTGTGGCACCTGCAACACAATCTTCCTCAAATCTCTCTCTTCCTACCCATTTGAGCGGTTCTCCCAGTAGACCATATTTTCCTCTTCAAACCTCTTACGGGTAATAAAATAAAACTCCAATGTTTGTGCCTTTTGCCATAATTCAAAAGCTAAGTTCTCTGAATTTTACCAACTATTTGAATAAGACATAGAAATGAAAAATCATACACAGCAACAGTTTCAGACAATTTCCATGAAACAAAATAATTTGTAATGGCAGTGCTTCATAGATTTATGTGCAAATGAACTAAGACAACATATAAACAATTGAAGGATTTGCATGACAATAAATAAATAACACAGCTAATTCCAGCCTAGTTCAAACAAAGAAGCATCCTCGGGAGAGTAAACTATCATGGCAGTTGCCAAGCTAGCTACATTTTTTTTATTGGTTGCAAAGCATGAACATAATGAGGAAGTTTCTTATGATTATTTAAAGCATCACTTTTTCCAAACGCCAAATAAGCCTAATTAGCACTGAAACGTGTTCTCAAAACTTGAACCTAAAGCAGTTAAGAAGTAATACCTCAGCGTTCTTGATATTTGGAAGCAGATGACGATTCACTAATATATACCACAAAGAATCTCCAGCCCGAGGAAGAACATACAAGGCAAGTTCTCCACGTCTACCTTTCTTCTCCAGTAGTACAGAAAGGGCAGCAAGCCCACCTGCGACCCAATAAACAAGCTTGTGGTCCTTTGATGCCACCTTTCTATGCAAACATATAACGCCCTTGCAATACCAAAGAGAAGTACAGAAACAGAGTTATGTAAATTCCAGAAAATGCAAATAAAACTGACATTGAAAAAACAGTCACCTGAAATATTCCTACAAAAGCTGACAAAAATGATGTTGATCGAACAGCTCCTCTAACAGCATGCCAACAGATGCGGACAGGAGCATCCATGAACTAAAGTGGATCAAAAAATATATCAGTTCAACAACCCTAAAGCAAGCCCAAAAAATTTAAATAATAGTGGCTCAAAACAGGCTCGTCAAAGGAAAAAAGCTGCAACTAAGACATGCTCCCTTCTTGACTTTGGAAAATAACTACAATAATGACATTAGCACACTCCACAGTTCATATTTTTTATAAAGTGGATATGGCCTCATATTGAGGAAAGAGTCAAGGTTGCTCTTATGGATGATAAAAGGCATGTGTCCCATTAACCATTAAAAGTGGCCATGAATCAACTACCCTAAAAAATTATCAATATATATTAAACTTATTATCCATAAACACAAGTCCATTCAGTAAAAAGAATATGACCTGTCATGCTTATATACTAAAGATCACACATTATTTAAACTACACAATATATGAGAAGAGACTATTCACACGTCCACTTTCATGTGGTTCTCACGAAAAAGAGAACCAGGAAACATATATCAAAATTGTAAGACCAGGGTGAAATATTTAAAAAACTGAGGTGTTTTCCTTCTTCTCACAAAAATAAATAAATAAATAAAAATTTGGGTCAAATGTTTTATATTATTGAGAGTTGGCGTTTTTGCCTGTGTGCCCCAAAAGGGACAAATTCAGGTTGGTTGAATCTAAATTTCTCACTTTTTTCCACAATTCAAGAGGGTGTAGTAGATTCTACAGTTTTCAGTTGGTTGAAGATGGCATGAAATTTCTTCCGTACTAATGTACCACAAAATATATATATTCTCTAACTAGGCTATCAGCTACACTATCTGTGCCTAGCTTGCAGGCATTGTGCTTTATAAAGTGGAATAGGCTGTTGTCCTGGAAACATTAGAAACAATAATAATTATAAATAATAAAAATACAAATAAAAAAGTAAAAGCAGTTCTGCATGATCTATTGTGCTAATTAACCATTGCCTATGTATTGTGAACTTCACCAGTTGAAGCCAACACATGGCTTGCAAACTCATCGACAGTGAAAATTTTATCGTCTGATAGTTCTTGAATTGCAATAGTTAAAACCAACATAACTTGGAAAGTCAATCACAAGGACATGAACTAATTCTATTTTAGTTAGTGACACTGAGAAGGCCACATCTATGGGAACTTCTAGCCATGATGTGAATCAGCTTATCAGCAATATGAATCAATATTTAGTTTTCATGCACACCCAAAACGAGAAAAAAAAGAAAATCAGAAGTAACAGGCGTACCTTTTGCAGATGCAGAACAACGAACGGTACAAAAGTCAAAGAGAAATAAAGTGGAAACGTTTTCCTGAAAGTTGCTGATGCTGCATTAGCATTGTGAACTAGACATGAATTTGTATGTGGGTGAATTATGGAGCAGGGAATAATTGAAGGAAATTCTTCCAATTTTGCAAAGTTGGAGTTCTTTCTGCTAGATAGGTAAGCAGATAACGAGGCAACATCCACCGGGCCACCTCTGCAGCAATCTCTCACGGCCTTGTATACAGGTCGTGCAACTGGCCCTGTTTTTTGGATAAAATCTTGATATGATTTTGGCAAGCTCTCAGGACGCATTACAAAGGAATACATAACCTGGAAAGAGCTTTCTAATGAATAAGATATGAAGAAAACATATGGAAGCAATGAAGAAACATTTCTAATATAGGATATAAAATGTCAGGTACAGGTAGTGTCATGTATTTGGGAGGTGGCCAAATAGTTGTTATGTAGGCAAATGAGAAAATTGAGGATGTTACCTGTGCGCATGCAAAGGCAAAAAGCAATGCATCTCCATGTCGCCAATGGCTTCCCCAGAGGTGAAACTTGTTCTTGGACTTTGCGGAGTTATAAGCACACTGAACAAATAATTGCAATAAAATGCCAGAGTACGGAAAAAAACCAATTTCTACAACTTCATGTTAGATGGACAGATAACCCAAGGAAATATCAAATTAAAAGACATACCTGGGCAAGCCTAGCCAAAAGATACAGAGCAAGTGTACGCCTCCGATTCGAATCATCCAATGCCAAAATAGACAAACCTGCTGCTGAACCTGCTAAAATTCTGGTCCATCATCCCCTTTAACAAAGTCACAAACGTGGAGTAGAATATAGAATGCATCACAAGATTTTAAAATAAGACCAAATTATTCACACCCCAAAACCAGGAAATTAAAAAGGAAAACACACGCGATAAACCACAAGCAAAGTTATACATAGAAAATGTTTCTACATGAAACTTACGCATTTAATGGTGTCTCTTTTTTTCTCAACTTTCTCAACAAACACCTAAGGGCATGATAGGATCCAGTAAATCCTCCAAAAAGTAAACCAATTCGACATGCTTCCTCTCTTACTATCAGATCTTTCTCTGAGACAAGTTGCTGCAAAACTCAAATGCTCAACATTAGGGCACGAATATTCTCAAGATGCATGCCTTTAGAAGGTTACATCAATTGACAAGTAAAACTTCTATTTAACCTAAAAGAGGAAAATAAGAACAATCTACCATATATTAGAGAGAGAACTTTGTTCTCTTTTATTTGTGGTTGAAAACAAAAAACAATACAAGTAAGCAATGCACCCATCATATTCAACGAGGCTGCATATCAGATGATTACAAAATTGACAAACTAAAGAACTAAGATAATAGTGGACGAATAAAGCATAGGCACTAAATTTCTTGCTTTATATCTAAACATAACAAAGAAAGCAATATTCCTGTACAGATGTTTAGAACTGTTATTGGAAAACATTACTCTCAACATTTAAGTACAGAAGCATTGTCTTTTCCAAGTGCCATTTTTTAGATCTACTTTTCCCAAACAACAAGAATTAAGAAAAAACTATCAATTGCATCTGATAACATTTGGACAACGAGAGGGAGTGACAGAGAAAAAAGAAAACCCAAATAAACTAAAGTTGCTTAATATGGACTCCCAGTATAACAATAAAAACAACGAATTTAAACGCATAGAAGATTTGTGATTGCATGTTCCATAAATTCAAAGGATTCAGAAATAAAACCATGCTATGTCCCTTGTATTTTATTTTATTTTAATCATTTGTCAATGACTTGCAAGCTATGAAGCACGGATATTCCAAAAATAGTGCCGTACGTGTACCGCGTACTTACCGTATGAGTAGCGCGTACTTACCGGGTGCGGGTACACGTACCGGTACGGCGGTACATGTACCGGGTACGGCAAAAGGCGGTCCGGTACGTTTGGTTCATTCGGGTACGGCGTGAGTACGGTGTGGGTACTCCATGGGTACGCCGTTGGTACGTTTCAGGTACGCCAGGGCCTCTTTTTTTTTTTTTCCCCTTGCAGATCAACAATTATTATCTTTTAATTTTATTTTTTTTTTTTGTCCTTGCAGATTAGTAATTTTGATATTTCTCTGCTGTCATGTCTATCTGTATGAATTGTATAAGCATATCAGCAAATGATTTTTATGTTTTTAAAAAGTAATTTGAACCAAAAAAAATAACAAGGCCTATAAAGGGTAGTTCTGTGTATGACTATGCAATATACTTTTGCTTCAGATCTTCCTAGAATTTCTTTATAAAATCTTTAATCATAACAAACTTTTAAAGTTTATGCACAAAATATTAAAAATTGATACTGTATTAGTTGATTAATAGTGATTGGGAATGATACAATTTTATGTATTATGCAAATTGCAATTGACAACCTGCCCCAATTGAGAATTTTTTTTCCTTTACTGTTGACAATTAATTTTAAATCTTTCTTTGGTCTGCTGTTATTTCTTTGATCTCACCCTATAAAAATAGCAAATTGATGAGTAAAAAGAAAGATTTTAAAAATAAATTATGATCACAAATTCACAGTGCATAACATGTCAAAGTGAGAGATTTCACAAATATTATTTTTAACGCTTAATGGTTTTAAATTATAAAAAAATGAGTAGTTTTCTTTTTAGTTTTGATATTTAATTTTAATTTGTAGGTTGGATCCTTTAACCATAATTATATTAAAAAAAAAAAATCGGCGTACCGCAACCGTACCCGTATCATACTTTTTTTGAGTTTTGCCGAATCGGCGTACCCGCACCGCATTCGTATCCATACCGTACTCGTTCCCGCACCCGTGCTTCCTTGCTTGCAAGTCTCATCTTTATAATTGACATCAATGGTCTAAATGACAAAAGATATTATTGTGTTGCTAAGATACTACGTTTGTAATAAACAAGGACAATGTTTAACACCTTACAAGAGGAAGAATTTGCAAATTTACTAATTAATATTAGCAATAATTGTATTTGATATTGGTTCACCCGGTAATTTATTCTCCAATGTAATCCCATGAAATCAAAATAAGTTGTAATGACCAAAAAGAAACCCCTCCCTAATGCAGATGAAAGACCAGTATATAATTGCAAATGCAAAACAAGCTCACTGTTGTCACATCGCATCACATCACATCTAGGTAGATTTATGATTTGCTGATTACGCAAACTAAAACTCATGTGGTGTTGTGTGTTTTCATTTCTCTCTTTAGAAAGACAAAAATATACAGAAAAGCTTAGACACATCGAGTATTTGATCTCCAAAATTCATGTCATCACTAATCAACATTCACCACCAGCCAATGATCTATTATCACCACCTCTGCTACGTCGATTTAGATCTTGTAATAGAGTAACTGCCTATCAGAATCTCCAACAACAACATTGCCTTATCCTGAAGTCCAGAACAGATAGCCTTAGATCTTGTAATAGTCCCCAGCCCAGCTAGCCTCAGGTATCGGGTGAAGTACAGACTCGAACCTAACACCTAGTTGTTTAGTGGGTTGTTTTACTCCATTTGAGCTTACCCTCACGGGTCCCTTAGTTTTGCCTATTTTAAGTCAATGCATTATGACCACAATATCAAGGTAAAACATGAGTATTTTAATGAACTCGCAATTAATTAAGATCGTATGAAGATCGATCAGTACATACAGAGTACGATGAATATAAAAATACATATGCGAATATAATTATTCTATATCAACTGACTCAAATCACATATGAAACCAAAATGTAACTTCCAATTTCATATTAAAAGGGAATTACGATATAACCAGTAAATTACTTGGAATTGGATATCGAACCTTGAGATCAAGAAGGGACGAATAGGATTGTCCGCGAGCGAGCTTGAAAGCGCGGAGCAAAATTCCAATGCCAACGCGAACACCGTAGGAGAGGAGGAAGCTCTGGCAGAGGTTTCCAATGGCGTTGGCGACGCAAGACTCGTTGGCGTGATCACAAGGAGGCTGGACCCGCCGTGCGCGGCGCTGCCGGCGTTGCAGCTCCTCGATGGCCTCCCTCAGCCGATCCTCGGCCTCCCGGAGGCGGCGCTCGGCAGTGCCATCAGAGGTGTCGTTTGGCTGCGGCGGAGAGGGCGGGGAGGAGAACGAGGAGGTTGTAGAGATAGACATTTTAGAGAGAGAAAAAGCAGGTTCTCTGCATCTGAGAAGACAGAGAGAGAGATGTGTTTGGCTGTGTAGAAAGAGAAAATGAGGAAATGGGGGAAGGGGGTGGAAATGCAAAATGGGGAGAATTGTTTAGCCTCGTATTGAGAAGTGGATTCACTTTTTAATTTTTTTAATTTTTTTATTATTTTAGTTTGGGATTAAAAAGTTTAGTTTGGGAAGAATTTTTTAGTTTTTTGATTTTTTTGGTGAGGTGTCTTCCTGTTAAATTACCAATATGTCCTTTTTAGTTTCTTTTTTTTTTTTTTTTGGATTTGGCAAATTTTACTAAAATGTTTTTTATTTATTTATTTTTTTATTTTCGGTTTGAATTTGACGTATTTTGCTTAAATTTTTTTTATTTTTTTATTTTGGATTTGGATTTAGCGTTTTTTGCTTACATTTTTTTTTATTTTTTTATTTTGGGTTTGGATTTGGTGTATTTTGCAAATAAATTTTGTTTATTTTTTATTTTTTTATTTTGGGTTTGGATTTGGCGTATTTTGCTTAAATTTTTTTTTTAAGTTTTTTTATTTTCGGTTTGGATTTGGTGTATTTTGCTTAAATTTATTTTTTTTTATTTTGGGTTTGGATTTGGTGTATTTTGCGTATATTTTTTTTTGTTTTTTTTATTTTATTTTGGGTTTGGATTTGGCATATTTTGCTTAAATTTTTTTTTTTAAAATTTATGTTTTTGTCTCTTTTTTTTTATACATTAATTAATTCTTGTTCTTTAATTTACGTTTTTTGTCTTCTTTATTTTTATTGGTATACAATTTATTTTTTATTTATTTATTTGTAAATTACGCGGCGAATGGTAATTTATGTTTTCATTTTTTTTTTAAATATTTTTGAATGAGGCGTATTTTTGTCGTTATTTATTTTAAATTTACAATTTTGTCATTTTTTTTATTCACTCACATTAATTTATGTTTGTTTTTCTTTTTTATTTTTATTGGTATACAATAACTTTTTTTTATTTTTCAAAAAATGAGTTTTCATGTGTTTTATTTATTTCTAAATTACGTCGCGAATGGTAATTTTTATTGGTATACAATAACTTTTTTTTATTTTTCAACAAATGAGTTCTCATGTGTTTTATTTATTTCTAAATTATGTCGTGAATGGTAATTTATGTTTTTATTTTTTAAAAAAAAAATATTTTTGAATGAGGCATATTTTTCTCGTTATTTTTTTAATTTACGTTTTTTTTCATTTTTTAAGTTTTTTCTCGTTATTATTTATTTTTTTATTTTTTTGTTTTTATATATAAAAAATAGGTTTTCATGTGTTTTATTTATTTGTAAATTACATGGCAAATGGTAATTTCTGTTTTTTTTTTTATCTTTTTGGATGAGGCGTATTTTTGTCGTTCTTTTTTTTTTTTGAATTTACGTTTTTGAAATTTTTTAAATATTTTTAAATGAGGCGTATTTTTTGTTAAATAATTTATGCATTTTAAGTTTTTTTTTTTTTTTTGCAAATGGTTTTTTCGTGTGTTTTTTATTTATTTTTTTTTTTTTTCATTTTCTGTGAGATGATAAAAAGTGAGGTTTTAATTTATTGTCCTGTGTATTTTAAATAATTTAATTTTAAATATTTAATTTTTATTTTATTTTAATTTTAATTTTAATTTTAATTTTAATTTTATTTTAAATATTTAAATAATGTAAATAATCTAAAAAATTTAATAAGCAAAAATTTAAAATAAATATTCAAAAAATTTAAATAATTTAAATATTAAAAAAATTATTTGAACAAAAAAATTTAAATAATTTAAAATGTTAATATTTTAAATTTAAAAACAACTCTACACTTAAATCGTAACCAAACACATAAAATAAAACTCAATTAATAAATTATTTTTAAAACTCATAATCAAACACATAACTCGAAACTCCATACTACTTTCACAACTCTACACTCAAAAAATAATCAAATACATAATAAAAAAAATTAAAATATTTAAAAATATTTTTATAAATAGAGTTTGGATTTATTTTTATAAAATATTTTAACAAAAAACAAAAAAAAAATTTTAAATTTTTTTTTTCAACTTTCTTTGATTTTCTGGGAAAACGTGTTTTTATTAGGAAAAAGGTTGACATTGGAGTCTTCTTAGAGTAGCCCAAATAGCCCAGGGGTAAATTGATAGTTTCATCTCTCTTTGTATGGAAGTTATGCTCCAAAACGGAGGCTGAATGTGTTTTGTCCGTTTGTGGCTAATTTAGCCAATTTTGTCGGTTTGTGACTAAATTAGCCCACAACCCTCTTGCCAAACACAAGCTTAGTCAGTTGTAGAAAATGAAAAAGAAAAAACATTAGTGAATGATTGGAAAATAAAAAATAATAATAAAAAGCAATTAATTTTCAAAAATAGAAAAATAAAATGCAATCAAATATGTTCCGTGTTAGTCCAATAATGCTCTATGCATATATCAATGTATTAGGAGATATGTAGTATAATTTTAAAAAATTTAAATATTTATAATTTATATAATAGGTGGGGTCAATAATAATATCATAATATATGTTAGTATATTAATTAGTATATCAATTGGTGCATATAGCATCACGGGAGTTAGTCACTTACAATTTATTACTATTAATTTTTATGATAAATTATACTTTGCTCCACACTGATTCTTAAATTTGAGTTTTTTTTTTTCACTTTGATTTTTTATGTTTCAAATTTTTCTTAATTTATTTTTTAAATTAATTTTTATTTAAATTAAGTAAAAAAAAACATCATGATAATTGTCATAAGAGGGAGTGTGTTTTTTTCTTTCTTTTTTTTGGAACTTTGGCTGTGTAGAGGAAATGGGAAGAGGGTTGAAATGCAAATGGGGGGAATTATTAGTTATCGGTAGACGGGGAAAAAGGAAAAAAGATTAGTGAAAGATTCGAAAATAAAAAGCAATCAATTTTCAAAATAGAAAAATAAAGTACAATCAAATATGTTCTATTTTTTTTTTTTTTGGTACAGAAAAATTTCCATATTCTCCAAACAACACCAGAGTCGAGATCATTAAGGTATTATATTGTTCATTTCGAATTAGAATATAACTTGGGAGCATGCATCAATCCCTCAATACAAGCACCGGTTAAATTAGGATTTGCACAGTAGAAGAGAATCAAATCCACGCCAAATGCTATGTTGGTAGCAACTTGAAACCCATTTCCTAACCAATTGCATTGCACCCAAGCGTAATATGTTCCATGTTAATCACTTACAATTTATTACTATTAATTTTTAGGTTAAATTAAACTTTCCTCTCTTTATGGTTGACCACATTGACTCTTAAAATTTATTCTTTTTATTTTGACCAATCATATTTTAAATTTTTTTAATTTACTTTTAAAATTAAATTAAGTTCAAAATTAGATTAAAAAAATATCACAATAATTGTTACATTGCTTGGTTTGTTTTTCAGAAATATTTTTGAAAAAAATTCTCTACAAACAAATTTTTAAGAGTAATCAAACTAAACAATTTTTTCAAAAAAATCTCAAAATTTTGTTTGGTTACCTACTTTCCAAAATCACACTCTCTCTCATACACATCAAATCAATCACTTTTTTTAAAACTCTCTCTCCAAAATAATTTTTCAAAACTATTTATGAAAAAAGGTCCAAACAAATTTTCATACTTTTTATCTCAAAAATTACTCTACAAACACAAACCAAACACACCCTGTGTGTTTGGCTGTGTATAGAGAGAGAGAATGAGGAAATGAGGAAAGGGTGGAAATGCAAATAGGGAGAATTCTTATTAAATTAAAAAATTAAAAAGCAATCACTTTTGAAAAATAGAAAAATAAAATGCAATCAAATATATTTCGCGTTAGTCACTTACATTTTATTATTAATTTTTAGAAAAATCCTTCATACCATTAATTCAACACCACTAAAACATCACTAATGACATGGCATCATGTGAATCCCACTATTGATGTGATAGTTTGGCCTTTGTTTTTTGTTTTTTTTTTTTCTTGCACTTACCAGCTCATTAGTGGTGCTTTTGAAACTGTTGATTTAGTGCTCTAAATTGGAACTGGAATTTTTATAAGAATTTAAATATGTGTGATTTGATTTTTCAAAACTTATTTTTAAATGTATTGTCGTTCATGGATTGTTTTTTAATATTTTAATTAATTTTGTATACTTTTTAGTTACACCTAATTTAGATACATCCAAAAAATAAAATAAATTAACTAAAATATTTTTAAAAAATCATTAAAAATAAATGAAAATTAATAAAAAAAATTATGTGCATTTTTGTTCGGATTTTGTTTATTTTTAGTGATTTTTTCATATTTAGTTTTTTTTTACTTTTTAAAAAAAAATATTTGACTAAAACATATTTAAAAAAAAAAATCAGTAGGCCTCATTTGGAATAGATTGTTTTAGTTATTTTTTAACTTTTTTGCTAAAATATAATTTAAAAAAACTAGTGCATTTATGACAATTTTATAATTCTTTACAAAAAAAAGAAAAATTACAAAAATTAGACGATAAAAAAAAGAAAATCTTTGATTTTTTATATAATTAGTTGACTTTTTTACTCTTTTTGTGGAACATGTTGCCAAATGAGCCTTAAACAAATGAAAATCCATTTAAAAATAAAGGCAAACTTCATTTTACTCCCTTAGAGTTTAGGTCATATGCGGTTTATTTTCCTAACGTTTAAAAATTATCACATAACTCCAACGCGGTTTGTGAATTAAAGTGCACCATTAAACACTGTTAAACATTTCATCCAACTTAATAGTAAGTGTGAAACACGTAGCAAACATAAAGGAGTTATATGCTTATTTTCAAATTTCAAGGGGGTAAATTGCACATTAAATAAAGCATAAGGGTTTAAAGTGCACTTGCCTTCCAAACAAATGATGAAAATCTAAAGATATTTTAGTCTTTTTAATTAAATCGTTAATAGTCCTAATGTTACACTCAATCCACAAACCATAAATCGATTATGTGATCATGTTCAAATGTTAGAAAGATAAATCACACGACCCAAATTACAAGAAAGGTAAAGTGAAGTTTGTCCATGTAAGAGGAATTAACTTAAGCCCATTAAATTAATTGGGTCCAATCAGAGCCCACTCAGAAAGCCCAAAATTAAAGGACCGAAGAAATTGTCGCAAAATGGGCCGAAATGGATTCTATTGAATGGACCCGCGATAAAGCCAACCAATTGGGCCGGAGAGGTCCGACAAGATTATATTTCTAAGAAAGTCTAACAAACCCATCTGATGAGGCCCAGATCATACGAACATTTAAGAAGGTTGATCATTGCTTTCAAAATAGATGAAACCCTCGGAGAAGATCTATTTTTTGAGGTATTTACTTAGTTTCGAAAGGATTCAAAACCATGAACCTAGAGATCTATTTGAGCTCGGACTCGAAATGGTTTGGATACATAAACCTAAAGATCTGAAGCGCTTGGCTTCGAATAAATTTGAATGCAATCTGAAAGTCGCTTCATTAATGAATCCCAGAACACTTACGGGCTCAAAACTTTCTGATATCTACGCACCAAAACCATGGGTGTGACGAAATCTGAACAAAGGACTCGATTTCGAAGACAGTGAGTGGAGATAAATTCACTCTTCAGTTAAACTAACCTATGCCCGGATCGAGGTGGCACGATCTAAGGGGGTCCTGAGACTCGGCGATATTTGCGGCAAGGCGTTCTCTTGAACTACCTTTAAACCTCTTGCGGTAGGACATCCTTTGGGACTACCCCTGACCCTTTGGGATGATTTGGGATTATTGGTTAGGCGTGGCTAAAAAGAAGGGTTTGTCAAGAGGTTGATCTCTTTTTTGCGATTTTCCTCGTTCTCGGAGAGGTCATCTCCTCAAACAAGGTAGTTAAAGGGAATATTCTCCATGTGCCTTGCACATGAGCTCCATCCGACATTATGAGGTACCTATAAATAACACTCACCCATAGCTTTACAAGGGTTGAATTTTGAAGAAACAATTTTTTGGGAAGAACTAATTTTCCTTCTCCATTATCTACCTTGAGAGTGAAAGTAAAAGATCCATAGGAGAGCCTTGCTATTCTTCGTCCTCTAACTACTTTACTTTCTTTTTCACCTAATCTCTTATCTCCATCATTTCTTTACTATTGTGTTTCTAGTTGCGACTGTTGAAGAATATAAGTCTCTTACCATTTCTAGAGAATTCGAATTTTTCGACGATCTTTTAAGATATTTGAATTTTTCGATGGGCCTTCGAATTTTTTAGCAACATTCTCAGACCCTCTCATACAGTCCTAAAAATAATTTTTAAGAATTTAAACCAAACAAAAAGAATGTACTATAAACATCAACTTTACATCCTTTAATTTTGGTTAATGGATTCAATTGGTATCATTTTTTATAATAATTATAATTTATTAAATTATTAAATTAAAATTTTTAAATAAATTAAATTTTTTGATGCTTCTTTTGTTAATTTGTAAGTAAAAAATTAATATGTTTGATTGAATAAATTGTCACATAAATTTTTAATTGCTTTCTAAAATTATTATTAAGACTAAAAAAGTTGTGATTCTTTTAAGACATTTTCATCTCCTTAACTTCTCTCCTGACTCCCTACTTGTTGAGTTATTAGATTCACTTTTGGGTCCAATTTCGATAATTTGAACCGTTCATATTTTAATATTTGTTGTTTATACCTGTAAAAATTCAAGTTGATCAAATATCAAAAACTATATGTTCGTATCATTGAACTAAAAATTATTTTTTTTAAAAATTTAATACACAGTTTTTCGAACATATGCTTTCTGATATCCAATCAACTTGAATTTTTACAAGTATGATATACTTGACAAATCTTTAAATGTGAACGGTTTGGATCATTGAAATTGGGCCCAAAAGTGGGCCCAATAGCCTACAAGTGGGGAGTTAAGGAGATAAGTCAAGAAGAAGATCCTGATTCATTCTAAATAAGTCAAAATAATATAAATTGTAGTTCAAGAATCTCTTTTTTTATTTAAATAAGTTGTAATTTAAAATTATAACTAAATCTTATTATTTAACTTTTTTTAAGTGAATAAATTAACTTATAAATATTACCAAATAAGCCGAATAATACCGATACAAATAAGTACAAATAGTTGCCTCGTGTTATGTTTCACTTTCACAAGACAATCACTCACTCATATTTCTATGAAAATTAACATTTTTAAGTTATTCTTACTCAAACACGCAATTTACCTTACAAATTTTGACTAGTATACTTGAAAATGTCGGTATTTTCTTATTTTTCTAAAATTTTACCCAAAATTTCGCCACTCGTGTACTTTTTCAACCTAGAGCTGATTAAAGTTTGAAAAAAGAAAATTCTTGAGTTTTTAGTTGTTATTTTTATAAAAAAAAAATTTATTTTATGTGTTTGATTTGAGTTTTCTGAAATAAATTTTTTGAAAATTGAGTTTGTTGGTTTTCGTATTTTTTTATTTTTAGTGAATATTTTTAAAATTTTAAACATTTTTTTTTACTTTTT
This sequence comes from Camellia sinensis, assembly GCF_055761805.1. Lineage (NCBI taxonomy): Eukaryota > Viridiplantae > Streptophyta > Magnoliopsida > Ericales > Theaceae > Camellia > Camellia sinensis. The sequence goes on from NC_138968.1 coordinate 38,961,749, forward strand.
TAGATGTACCTTACTTAGATATATCTAAAAAGTAAAAAAAAATGAAAAAATATTTTAAAAAATTAAGAAATACATAAAAATACACAAAATATACTAAATTTTTGTTTTTTTTTTTTGTATTTTTGGTATTTAGTGAATTTTTAAAAGATTTTTTTTACAAATTTTTTACTTTTTAGGTGTATCTATGTTAGGTGTGTCTAAAAAGTAAAAAAATTACATAAAATATTTAAAAAATTCAGTACAAAAAAATACGAAAAATAATAAAGTAGAATTTTCTGAAAACTATTTTTAGAAAAATGGAACCAAACATAGCAATTAGTTATGTGAATTAAAAAATGATGTACTCATCTATTTTCAACTAACTGTATAGTTATTTTTGTTTATTTCAAAATATATCAACCTTCATCATGAATTTCAATTACTTCCAGGTGAAATTCTAATAAATCCCAAATAGTGATCTTATGAATTCTTTGGTTCTCCCTTTTTTTTTTATGAATCCAAATGTCTCATTTTAGTGTGAATTACATAATAGTCAACCATAAATGAGCGTGTGTTAAGAGACAAATGTGAATTTTTTTATAATGTTGAAATTATTAAACGTAATATTTCAAAAAAATTCCTTAGTATATTTTTTTTTCCAAACATAGCACTCAAAAAACGTAACACTCTAATGTAACACACTAAAAAACTCCTTAGTATACTTTTCTTAAATATAACGATGTTGTTAGCCTGGGTTTGGACCAACATTCTGTTGTGGCGGAGGCCTAGGGTAAAGTCGCGTCGCAATCGACTTGTGGCACTTGGTGTTGTATCCTTTAAGAGAATAAAGTTGCGCATTCACCACTACTTATGGGTTTTGGTGAGATAGTAAGCGTTGAGATCTTACAATTGGTATCAGAGTAAGGTCTCAAGTTCGATTCTCCTAAAAGGCATACTGCTTATGGGTAGGTGCTAGGGGGGATTGTTGGCCTGGGTTCGGGTCAACATCCTGCTGTGGCGGAGACCCGAGGTAAGGCCGAGTCACAATTGACTTATGGTACTTGGCGCTGTATCCTTTAAAAGAATAAAGTTGCACCTTCACCACTACATGGGTTTTGGTGAGATGGTAAATGCTGAGGTCCTACAAACGTAACATTCTAAAAAAAACTTCTTAGCCATAGTATACTTTTCCTATACGTAACACTCTAATATAACATATTAAAAATTCTTTAATATATTTTTCTCCAATGTAACAACGTAACATTCCAAAAAAACTCATTGGTGTATTTTTTTCAAATGTAACACTGCAATCAATGTAACACGCAAAAACTCCTTAGTATACTTTTTTCCAAGCATAGAACTCTAATGTGACACTCCAATGTAACACTAGAAAATCACACTAACAGAAATGTAGATTTTCACAGACAACAACCAACAGTTTAGCCACCAACCCTTAAAAAGAATCTTCCATACTTCACATTTCCATTCTCATTAAAAAAAAAATGAATCAGAAAGTTAGAAAAATGAATCATAAAACGACATTCACTTAAATTCAAATAGCACAAAATCAAATAAATACAAATTTCTAAAATAAAAAGGACTAATTGGTTTATAATAAAACTCTTAGAACTAAATGGATCAATATTCTTTCATATAGAATTTATGAGTAATTTTTCCTTACTTTAGTCTTACTGGACGAGAGATTAATATAATTATATTAAAAAGAATTGGGCTTCTCTCATGTTAGCCATTTCAACATGAGAGAGGATTTGGGCTGCATAGGTCTATTGTAGAACCGATTTCGGTGATCTAAACAGTTTACATTTTAAGACTCGTTAAGTAGAATATTCATTTAAAAATTAAAATAATTGAATATCGATAATTATATGTTTCAATCAAATTTGCATTATAAAAAATAGATGACTATTCTTAAAATTATATTTGTCGTTCATTTTTTTAAAACAAATATAAATATTATATTTTTTGCATGAATATTCTATTTAACGAGTTCTAAAAAATGAACAGTTCGAATTATCAAAATTAGTATAAAAATGAGCTTACTAAGTTCAAATACCCTCTTAAATTAAGATAACAATTTGTGATAAACCAAACCTTACTAAAAATATGAAAATGGAGGACTTGCTAATTATGTTGTTTTTATTTTTATTTTTGTAATTATGTATTCATTTATGGGGGACTTGCTAATTCGCGCCGACGGAACAAAATAGACGGAATTATTCAAGGCTATTTTGTAAATTTATTTTTCAAACATATTAATCTTTTTATCTCATATTTTAATAAAAAATTTTAAAATATCAAAAAAGAAAACTTTATTGGAAGGGAGGATTGATTGAGTTGAGCCATGTTTGGGCGGCTGCTATTGTTTCTTTGCCTTTTAGGAATCAGCATTTCACCAATCCGAAATGGGATTGGAATGTGTGTTATTAGGCTTTGTGGACCTATCACAAAATTTATATCAACAATTTAAATTATGTAATGCTTAAATTTTTTTGAATATTTTATTTTTCTAAAAAATTATATTGATCAAGTGTTAATAAACATTTGATTAGATTAAATTTTTATTAATAGTAATTATAATTTTAAAAATAAATTATTAATATAAATATAATCTGATTAAATATTTATTAATATTTAATTAATATAATTTTTTATAAAAATAAAATCCTTAAAACTTTACAAATTAAACAATTTAAATTATCGAGATAACCTTTGTAACGAGGCCACATAAGTTCAACAACAAGCTCCAATTAAAAACCCAAATGTAGAGCAAAAATGCTAGAGGCCTCAAAAATTTTATTAAAAGTTTTATCAAATATCTCACATAGGTGTAGGACCCACATAAGACCCACATTGTGTGAGTCTCACACTCATATGAAATATTTAATAAAATTTTTAATAAAATATTTGAGATCTCTAACATTACTCAATGTAGAGAGAACATTACTCAATGTAGAGAAGAATGAGCCTAAATACCTAACTTCTGCTTTCATTTCAGGTATTGGAAACGTCTATCTTGTACCCTACCAGAAATTATCCCATGGATTAGGAAGCCTACGGTGCCATGTCTTCGTCCAGTGAACTCATATCATTTCTTTATTATTTTCTTATTTTTTAAAGATAAATTATTAATAAGTTTTAATAGTTAAATTTAATTCTCGTCAAGTCTTATTGAAAATAAATTATAGTAAAATCGTCGTTAAAAATAATTTTTTGTGATGATTATTTATATGTTGCTAAAAATTGATAATTAGTGATTTTTTTGTCACGATTTTTATAAATTATTGCTAAAACTTATAATTAGTGACTTTCTGTGATAATTTTTTCAAACTATTACTGAAAGTTAAAAATTAGTGGTTTTTTTGTAAGAATTTTTTTAAACTATCACTAAAACTTGTAATTAGTAACATTTTTTGTGACAATTTTTAAACTGTCGTCGAAAATTAACAATTAGTGACATTTTTTAATAGTATTTGATGAAAAAAGTTATTAATTATCATAAGACATATTCGATAATAAGTCCATATATTATAACATACATGTAAGTCCTCTTATTTTTAAAGCTATGTAATTCTTAACTCCTGCTATTGGTTGGACACACCGCCGATAAATACCCAGAAAATACGACAATTACTCGTTCCCTACTTTATTCCAATTATAATTTATTTACGGGTAAATTACACGGATACCCTATGAGATTTTTGTTTAATACAAATCTCGTTTCACATTTGAAAAATTACATTTATCTCTTGTCAGATTAAAATAACATATTTGCCCCTTAACCTTTTTACATATAAAATAATAAAATAATGTAGATATTTTATTCATATCATTTCAAAGAAAATAATAATCATTTTTTTTTGTTTAACTCACAAAAAAAAAATTGAGAATTTTTTTTTACCGATTTTTTTTTTTAATATTTTAAGCAATTTTTTTTTTTCGATACACCTAATCTAAATATACTTAAGAAGTATAATATTTTGTATTTTTTTAAATTCACCAAATACAAAAAAAAAAATCAAAAAATAGAAAAAATTTATTACATTATCTTATTTTGTTGTATTCAATGCATTTTTTTTAAAAAAAGTATTTGTACAAATTTTATACTTTTTAAATATATCTGGATTAAATTGATCTAATCTAGATATAATGGTGAAAATAAAAATAAAAAATTATATTCATATATAAAAATTTATACAAAAAAAATCATAAAAAATGTAAGACGGTCATTTAGAAAATTTTAGGGCCATGACATCAGCAATCGAAATGGCATCATGGCAATTTATAATGAGATTACAAACTGTAGAGAGGAGAATATATAATTTTTCAAATGTGAGAAGAAATATATATTAAACAAAAACATCAGAAGGTATCAGTGTAATTTACCCTTTATTTTTAATATTAACTCCACATGTTTGGTCTAGAGGTACCGTTGATTTTTATAATTTGAATAGTTTATTTTATAAAAAATTTATGTGTATCATAAATGAAATTTTTTAAATTGATTTGATATCCATAGTTTATTTATCTTATGGTGTTTGTTTTCAAATAAATAAATGATATATTTTAAAAAATAAACTTATTATCTATCTTTCAGATAAATGTAATACAATGAAAATGTTACAATATCAATTAAATTTTTTTTTTTATAAATGATACACACACCACCCTACAAAATAAATAATTCAAATCATTAAAATAAAACTCATTCTCAACTACGCAAGCCCGGATAGTACCTCCATTTAACTTAATTATTATTATCCCTATCTAAAAAAACAAACTTTATTATTATTATACTTTTTATAATTAAAATAAATAAATAATTCATTGAGAAAATGAATAAGAAAATTTATCTATAAATCCTATCTTGAGAAATGATAATTCATTTAGTCCCAAATTTTTTTTAATAGACCAATTAATCCCATTGATTTTGAAAATGTAGATTTAATATATTATTTAGAAATTGAATTTACGGTTATACCATTATTTCCATTATGTTTCCTTTTATTTTTTCTTTTGTACTAGACAGGTAATGTATACAATGTATGGGAATTAAATTTGAGATTAATTTTTATATAGGAATCTTTTTTATTTGGAAAACATTTCAAAATGAGTATAAAAATGACTTGAAATATGGGATCTTTCAAACATTTCAAAAAGAAATGGGATTTGTTCAAACATTTCAAAAGGAGTACAAAAATCCGTTAGTAAGTTTTGGACAAATGTGTAATTTTAAATTGCAACACTCAAATATAACACTCCAATGCAACACTCAAAAAAAAAAAATCCTTAGCATACTTTTCTCAAATGTAACACTCCAATATAACACTAAAAACAAATTCCTAAGTGTAACACTCCAATGTAACACACACACAAAAAAAAAAAATTTAGGCTCCGTTTGGTAAGAGTTTTGAATTATAGTTCCACCCATTGATTTGAGTGTGTTGTTTGTTTGGAGCTTCCAAATTATAATTCAATACCAATTTCTCAAAACTCAATTCAAAACATAATCATTACTTTTCAAAACTCATAACCAAACACATAATTCAAAACTCTTTTCAAAACTCAATTCAAACCAATATTTTAATTTTTTAAATATTTTAACTATTTAAATATTTTAAAATTTAAATATGTTATGATTTTTTTAATTTTTTGAATATTTTTAAATATTTTAATTTCAAAATATTACGATTTTAATTTTTTAAAATTTAAAATATTTTATAAAAATAAATTCAAACTCTATTTTATAAAAATATTTTTAAATATTTTAATTTTGTTGTTATGTATTTGATTACGATTTGAGTGTAGAGTTGTGAAATTAGTTTGGAGTTTCGAGTTATGTGTTTGGTTATGAGTTTTAAAAATAATTTCTTAATTGAGTTTTGTCATATGTGTTCGGTTACGATTTGAGTATAGAGTTGTTTTTAAATTTAAAATATTAACATTTTAAATTATTAAAATTTTTTGAATATTTAAATTATTTAAATTTTTACGATTTAAATTTTTTGAATATTTATTTTAATTTTTTACTTATTAAAATTTTTAGATTATTTAAATTATTTAAATATTTATGATTAAAATTTTTTGAATATCTATTTTGAAAAAAATTATTTCCTTTGTAGTATTTTCAATTAAAAAATTGATTAATATTATTTTCTATTAATAATAATTTTTTTAATTGAATTTTGAAAAGAGTTTGGTCATGAGTGTTGATCAGAATTTTTAATAGTGTGAAAGTAGTGTGTTTTGTTACGAGTTATAACAATTTGAATTAAGTTTTGAAAACTCTTTCCAAAACTCATAACCAAATAAATTTTCTTATTTCACATGTCAAGTCAAACTTTCAAAACTCAATTCCACACTCAATTCAAAACTTAATTCAACACTATATTCAAAAACCATAACCAAGCAAATTTTCTACACTTAAATCATAATTTCACAACTCACAAACTCAAAATACGACTCATACTTTCAAATCATATTTACAAAACTGTACCAAACGCAACCTTAGTGTTTCCAAATGTAACATTATAATATAACACTTCCAAAAAAGGATGCGAAATTCTTCAAACCATTACAAAAAGAGTACCAAAATTCATTAGTAAGCCTTGGATAAATGTATAATTTTGAAATTGTGAGTGTTACGTTTGAAAAAAGTACATTATATAGATTTTTAGTGTTTTTTTATGTATTACATTAGAGTATGTTACATTGGAGTGTTACGTTTAGGATTATATTAATTGGAATGTTACATTTGAAAAAAGTACACTAAAAAGTACATTATATAGGTTTTTAGTGTTTTTTTATGTGTTACATTGGAGTATGTTACATTGGAGTGTTACGTTTAGGATTATATTAATTGGAATGTTACATTTGGAAAAAGTACACTAAGAATTTTTTATTTTTTTATTTTGTGTTACATTAGAGTGTTATGTTTGAAAAAAATACACTAAGAAGTTTTTTTGGAATGTTACATTGTTACATTTGGAAAAAAATACACTAAAGAATTTTTTTTTGAGTGTTACGTTGTTACGTTTAGAAAAAATATACCAATAAATTTTTTAGTGTGTTATATTAAAATGTTACGTTATTAGAGTGTTACGTTTTTGTTCGTAATGTGAGATTTGTTCCATGAGGAGGGAAAATTCAAAACCTCTATAATGTGAATTGCCCAAATGTGTAATTTTATATTTGGAGAAATCTACTTTTATCCCTAGAAAATTAAACTCAAATATGTAAGTGATTACCCTTTTGTGTAATTTTCACTTTAATAGGACCTTTGAATTTATAAGAAAAAAAAAAGTACTAAATAATTTACAAATTTACATTTTAAAATTTATTGATGCTTTACTCAAATAAATATGATATGTACGATAGCGCTAGGGGCATACTAAAAAGAAAAAGAAAAAGAATATATATATATATATATATATATAATGATATATATGTGCACAAAAATGGGTCACAAAACTCTCACAAACGGTGAGTTTGAGGGTCATATCATAGAAGATGGGGTCACTATTGTGTTAAAGACACAGTAGTGACTGTTATGCCTCAATTTGAGGTGTATTATGGATTTATTTTTATGATCCGAACCGTTTTAAGATTTGTTGAGTACTTCATGCCTACCAAAAATCATATTAATCGGATATCAATAACTATGTGATCGAATTATATATTTTTTATGCTATTTCTCAAAAGAAAAACTTATTGTTTATTTTTTTGGTTATTGATCATATAGTTATTGATATCCGATTAATATGATTTTTGGTAGATATTAAGTACTCAACAAACCCTACAAAATGACAGTTTGGATCATAAAAATAAGCCTACAATACACCTCAAATTGAGGCACAACAGTCACTGCTGTGCCTTTAGCACAGTAGCGACCCAAGATTCCATATCATAGGACTCACAGCATCTCCAATGATTTGCCATTAGAGCTGTCATTGCTATAATATAGCAACTGTGTTGAAAAATGATGCTCCAATGGTTGAATATAACAACTGTCAAATTTGAGAAATGCCAAAACTTGTTGACACAAGCTTTGACAGTTGCTATTTGTGCCAACTCAGCCAAAACCAACTATTTCCCTTATTCCCTCCCTCTCCCCTCCCCTCCCCCCTCCCTCCCTCCCTCCCTCCCAGGAATTGTTTCACCATTTTTATTTTTTAGAATTCACCAATTTTTTTTTTTCAATAATTGTTTTTAATTTACTTGAAATCAACAAAGTTTTTTTTTTTTTTTTTACACAATCAATCAACAACAATTAATAAATTTCAACAAAATCTCAAACAAATTAAACAATGTCAGATTCAACAAAAAAAAATTCAATAATTTCATTGGAGCTCAACAAGCAATTTCATAAGTTCAAATCTCAAAATCTCATAATATGAACAAAACTGAAAATAATAAATACCTGGTTTTGGTAGTTCAAAGTAGATATGGTTGCCAATCGTCTCTTCGATCTTGTACCGTCGCCGATCGAAGGGAGAGAGAAGAGAGATAAAGTGACAGTGAGAGACAGGTAGATTTGGTGATCATCTTTTCCATTCTAGGAGTAAGAGAGAGAGAGAGAGAGAGAGAGAGAAAGAGAGAGAGAGATAGAGGAGTGAGAGAGAGAGAGAGGTGGGGATAGACGGTTGCCGATTGTCTCTTCTATCTTGTACCGTCGCAGATCGAAGAGAGAGAGAAGAGAGATAGAGTGACAGTGATGGAGAAGTACAATAGAGACCAAGGAGAGATAGAGTGACAGTGAGAGAGAGGTAGATCTGGTGATCGTCTCTTCCATTCTAGGAGAGAGAGAGAGAGAGAGAGAGAGAGAGAAGCGAGAGTTAGAATGTGAGGGAGAGTGAGACATGCTTCATAGCCAATCGAAGAGAGAAAGAAGATAAATAAAGTCAGAGTTAGAGTGAAAGAGAGAGGGAGACTGAGAGGGAGAGGAAAATGGTTAGATGATTCTGGATCTTTATCTCAACCATTGGAAATGGTATTTCGTGTATAGTGGTGATCTGTCTTAGAAAGGCAAAATAGCCGTTGTGCTATTTTTGCTTGAAAAAAAAAAACCACAAAAAAAAAAACAGGTATAAATTAATGGGCATTTTTTTTCCAAACAGTCATATTTTGTATTTCTATAAATAAAAACCTCAATCTCAATTTTATTTCACAGCAAATATTTCAAATTTCATTTTTCTTTTCTCCTCTCTTTATCTCAATTTCATTTGACAACAAACTTTCAAAATTATTTTCTTTTTAGTTTTTTCCCACAATCACTATGGAAGGTTCATCAAAAATAAAGAGAGGAAAATCATTCACTACTTAAGAAGATGTGGCAATTTGTAGAGCTTGGTGTCACATTACTGAAAACCCAATTCTTGGGAATTCGCAATCTCATGCTCATTTTTGGGGAAGAATTTTTGAAAATTATTGCTCACTGCAGAATAATCAGTCAAGAACACAAGTGTCTATCTCATCTCGATGGGGTATAATCATGAAATGTTGCAACAAATTTCGTGGGTGTTTAGCGCAAGTCGAAAATCTACACCCAAGTGGGATGTCTCAAGTTGATATAGTAAGATTTCATCTTCATTTATTAAGTTTGTTTTTTTAATTTGTTTTATATAAAAATTAACTAATTAATCAATTTAATATTTTATTGATACAGATGCTTCAAGCAAAACTGTTATACCATCAAGACGAAAACAAATATTTTGCTTTTAAACATTGTTGGCCAATCTTGCAAAACAATATCAGATGGCAAAATGTAACTCCTACGAGCACGGTGAAGTCAATGATACGTACCCCGTTTTCTCCTAATTCAGCCCCCGATTCCCCTATGGATAATTGCATTTCTCATGAAGACGATAACAGTCCAAGTGTTGGTAACAATTTAACTATTGGTAATAATCAAATCGGTGAGGGTAGTATCTCTGTAAGGGGTAAAAGGCCTATGGGTAGGAAAGCTGCAAAAGAACTATTTCGGAGAAATCAAGTCGTTGAAGCTGAAGTCCAAAAAATGAACATAAAATTGAAGACATTTAACTAATACCTTGCTGAGAAGGGGGAAAAAAAAAAAAAAGAAGCTGAAAGAGAAGAAAAAAGGATTCAAACACTGTAGGAGATGAAAGAACTTGAGATCAAAAAGGAAGAATATTTGATAATAATTACGGACATTTCTCATTTGAACCTTCAGACGAAAGCGTATTACATAATGCGAAAAAATGAGATTTTTGCCAAGTGGTTCGCAAATGTCAGCAACCCAAATTACTATTTTCTGTCTCCTGATGAATAATTATGGGGAATGTATTTTTTAATTTGGCAATGTCATTTATTTTTAATGTAAATTTTAATATTTATTTGCAATGTCATTTTTATGTTCCAATGAAATTTTGAGTTTTTAAACTTATTTTTTCAATTTCTTTTTCATTTTTTATATTTGTCTAGTTGGGTATAATATAAATATATAATTTTTTTTACAAACAGATAAAAAAAGGTCACAAAAGACAAAAAATAAATAATAAAAAAATCACTAAAAAAACTATATCCAAACAACACCTACAAACTTGGAGTGAAAGTTGGTTGAGATTTGCCAAAATAGCATGTATACCATTAAATCACCATTGTTATAATTTGGCAAATTACTACTATTCATTGGCAAATTATAGCAATAACAATGGTATTATAGTAAAAACTATTGAATATACTCTTATAAGTTATGCAATTCATCTTTTGGGTTGTTTTGAAAAATAAGTTAAAAATTAATTTTTTTATCATTTTTTTAAAATATATATATAAATAAAAAAATAATGTAATTAAAAAGAAATAAAAAATAAAAAAATTAATTTTCAACATTTTACCATAAGAGACCTTTAGGTCTAGTGATGAATATTATGATAAGTTTCGATGCATATAGAAGTATGGGGCCCAGTAGTGTAGTTAGAATTTTTTTTACATAATTGTTGGCTTTTTGACTTTCGAAGGTTATTATTGTGATTGCGAGCATGCCAGCAAGGATCAATTTAGTCCTTACAGAAATTTAATTGCCAACCAATTATCAGACGACTGTGTTTTAGTTCTCTCAACCTCAATGAAGAGGACTTTTACTGGTAGCTTGATTTAGGAGAATTTAAACAGAACACCAATCAAATAAAGAAAATCTGAAGCATTTCACTAGAATGAAAAACTTACAATGATTCGAAGTGACAATCTATTTGAAACTACTCCTATAAATGAAAATGCAGTGCAGAATTTGAAGTACTGGAATGTAAAGAACAGGGTATGTAAAAGTAAAGTAGAATAAGACTGGTTTTTTAGATCTGAGTCCGGGGGCTTTTTCCAGGGCCTTCTCTGCTATTTATACTGCTCAAAGATGACAGTCGAATTGTATTTCCAACCGTCGAACTGCTCCCCCATGATCGCTGATTATGTAGCCTCAAGATTAGCTCCACTATGCCATCATTTGCAGTTAAGCTTCCTTCATAAATTTGAATTTAAATAAGAGTAACCGCTGATGCCACATCACCTTGCATCTCTTTGTTGATCCACTGCTACTCAGATCTCATAACAACCAATATCAACTGCCACGTGTACGATCAAGAGCGAAGACTTAAATGGTCTCCCCATATTACCCTTACTTTGCCACGCGTCGAATTGTAACTGGCTTGTACAAAATATGCAGCCAACATTACCCTCCGTACTGATATACCCAAGACTTGGTGATATTAGTGGATCAGGGTCTTTTTCCCATATCTTAGAACGTGCATGGGTTTTGCATCTTCCCAGAAATGCAACTGTCACTCACCATCTGTATTAAACTCTCGTTTAATCCTTTGAACACTTCCACCGTCTTAGCATTCGAATAGACTGATACATTTTATGGCCGAATTAATTTTTTCCTCCAACGATCAAGCACACGAAGAGTCATATGTCAATGCTGTTCCTCCTCAAAAGAACGTCCATGCATTTATTAGCCACCTTTACCCACCTTTCTATATTCAGGTCATGGATGCCTTTGCAAATTATCAATCCTTGAACTTCGAACAAATTGCCCTTAATCCTTTGATCCAGAAACTCACAAATATGGACATGGGAGGTTCTTCTTCTGTCTCACCCTTGGACTACGAACAAATAGCTCTCAATCCTTTAATTCACCCTTGGTCAAAGCCTGAGTCTTGTGATTTGAGGGAACGAATTAACCATCACTTTGTCGAATTTACTGACCCTTTGGAGTTCCCTTCTTATGCACGAAGCTCGGTGGTCTATCCTTACGTGCCCATTGACCATCGACGCAGTTTGGAGGAGAATCTGCTTGTGGCATGGTGTACATCCTCCATGCCTACAAAGATAGTGCATGCCACCCGACGCCTAGAAGAGGCACAAGGGTACAATCCATCATTCTTAGCCCAGAAGGCGAAGATTTGTTCTTCTGATAGGCTTGATTATATTAATGCCCTTGTTCCTTCTACCCTTGTTCCACCTCTTGAAATAGAAGCATCCACACCTTCTCCCCTGCCCAATCCTCATTGGATAGAGAGATTGAGGCTTGCCCTCTCTGTAGATAAGATCTTTCCATCTTACAAGCCTCCACCTTCCCCCACTCCTGCTGAACGGAAACAAGCTCTACTTCTGCTTGCGACTTTCTCTCATTTGCCCTTCAATGTTCTTGAGGACGAAGTTCCTCTCAAGAACCTTCGATGGGCTTGTGATATTCTGGCTCGGGGTCATGTTCTCAATCCCCTTGCCCAAGCAGAACTTTACATGTTTTTGGACCAGCTTCCATTGCTTCTCCACTGGCATCGGACCTCTATGGCCACTGCACGATCTTTAGACCAACTTTCGTCCCTTCGAATTCACACCCAGTACGAAGCAGAGAACTTCATTGAAGAATTCGATGATTTTAAGAACAAAGATTCTGCGTACTGGGATGACTTAGAGATGGACGAATTGGAACAAGGATTGAGAGAAACAGCTTTCGAAATAAAGGCTAAAGAACTCTTTTACGAAGTGAGAGCTCATCAACTCATGCAGCCAATGTTAGAAGAAATAGAGGACAGAATAAAGAAAGAACAGAAATTCATTGATTATAGATGGACTAAATTTCATGATCTTGATATTTATTCCATTCCTTATTTTTATGAGCTTGAGTTTGTACCCAAATAGGGCCATTCGATGTAACTACTTTTGCTTTAATACAAGACTTCTCTTTGTTTGATATGGTCTTTAAAAGCAATTTCAGAGCTTCGAACTGAACAATCTTTCCCTTCGAACCTGGATTCGATCGTTTAAAATGAATACTAACAACACGACTATGAACTTTTCCAATTTAGGGAATGCAGATTAATCAGTTCTAAATTGATCTTTTGGTTTTGAACAACAATCCATATTTTCAAAAATATGGAAACTCCTTTTGAGGGCTGCACTGTTTCAGTTCAAAAAGTCAACTTTTCTGAATATATATATAAACCAACTATGGGTTTCAATGTTTCGAATGCCAATTTCCCTTCCCAAGGAATTTCTAATTTTACTTCGAAGAACATCACTGTCATTGAGAAACCTAAAATAGGTCTTTAGTCCTTTTGAAGTAAACGAATACTTGAACATTCTTGTATCCATTGAGTACGGAATGCGCTTCGAAGCCGGCTCTTAGTTTCGAAGCCACTGTTATTGGACTTTTGGCGCCAAGATCTAGTGTGTTATGTTTTGAACACCAATTTCCATCCTCACGGGGTCTCAAGTTTCACTTCGAAGGTCATCGTTTTCATTAAGAAGCCCAAAACAGGTCTTTAATCCTCTTCTAAGTAAATGAATATTTGAGTATTCTTACATTCTTAAGCATGGAATGTGCTTCGAAGCTGGCTTCTTAGTTTCGAAGCCGTTGTTATTTGACTTTTGGCACCAAAATCTGGCTTTGAAGCCAAACATTCTACTTCAAAGCTGGTATCAACATCTGGGTTATGTTTTTTCCCTCCAAGAGCATCAATATTGAAGGAAATTCTTCGTATTCGTACTTTTAGTACTTAACGAATTTATGCGATGTATCTTTCAGATATAAAGGCTTTTGAAATCCTTTTATTCCACATTCTGAAATCACTTGCTCGCTGAAAATACAAAACCCTTCACCTCTATTCGTCTCCCACTTCTTTCTACTCCCTTTTTCGGCTTCGTCCTTTGAGAAAGCGTTTTATTAATGGCTTCCTCCTCATTGAAAGTGCCAGTAGTAGAGCGTGCGAGCTCATCTGTAGCCCTGAAAAAGCTCATTGATGCAGAATGTGAAAAGTACAAAGCTGGGGAGAAAAGTGTCATTGACGGACGCATCTTCATTCCTCGTTGTCAAGCGCAACAAGACTATGTGCTTGGTCCCATATTCAAGGAGATTCCTATTGAGCTTCCAGCTCTATATCCTCGTCTGGAAGACCATTGTCTCATTTACGAAGGTGGCCTTGACTGGAGGAACTGGAAGACGAATCGTCCCCACCGATGCTGGCCCACGGTGAGACCGGAGTGGCAAGAATGGTATGATCGAGTTGTCCCTAGTAGGACCCTAGACCTTCAAGAACTCTGCCTCCTCGATGCCCTTCGATTATCCAGGTTAACCATTTCAGAGGACCCCTTTTTAGTTCCTGCTGCTTTGTACTTTTGGAATTCTGTTTTTAATTTATTCCAATTCAGATGTGGGATGATGGCCTCTACTGTGCTTGACATTTGCCATTTTTTAGGATTATCTCCCATTGGAACTCTCATTGGACCAAATTATCCTGACCTAGCAGTCCCTTTTTCCCTCCCCTCTCTTAACTCATCCTATAGTGACTTTGTTAAGGCTAAGAATAGAAGGGAGGGTCTTGTGACCGATAGGGAATTCTTTTCTTTCTTATTATATTGGCTTTGCAAGTTCCTTTTCTGCACTTCTTCTCAAAGAATTATGCCTGAATTTGCCTCTCTTGCCAAAGCCCTTATTTTACAGAAAATGGTGGCTTTAGCCCCATAAGTTCTAGGTCACGTATACAGAGCCTGCTCTCTTTTTGGTGAGAAACCCTTAGATGTCAATCAAGGGGGACCGATTTGGATTCTTCAACTTTGGCTTTTTGCTTATTTCCTCGAGTTACAATCCAAATGCCTTAAATTTTTTGAACCAGACCCTCATACTCATGGCATGAGGCTAGCCAATGCTTCTTTTTATCCTTCTACTTTTGCTTTTTACTTCTCTTTCTTCCACCAACTTTCGGCTTCTCCTCTTTCCTACTGCTTTCGTCCCTTCGAACCCACTACTATTGGCCCACTTTGGTTGAAGAATTTCCTAAGTGATAGGCTCTGTGCTTCACCTGTTCACAAGGATATATGGGCCTCCATTTTAATTCCCAGAGAATTATTTATTGGGACCATGAACCCCAGAGCTTACAAATGCATTGCTGAGCCCTATTGTCCTGCACAATTTGCTAGACAATTTGGCTTGACTCAAGGGGTCCCAATACCTCTTTGTAGTAACACCAATCTAAGTCTTACCATAAGGGATGTGAAAGTTTGAAGGTCCAGACTGGAAGAGGCAACTTCCAAATTTATACAGGACTTGATCGATTTTGAGTATATCCCCTTTCTTTCCCAAGGTAACATTTTGAAGAGATACCAAAATTGGTGGGTGACCAATATGGAAGTGCACCTGGCCATTCCCCTTCAAGACCTACTGACGGTGTTAGATGTACCCAAGCCCAAAGGAGCTGGAGCTGCTACTTCTTCTACTATTCTGACCACTCTAGTTCCTGTGTCTGCCTCTACTCCTAGAGTTACTCGGGCCACCTCGAAGAAAGGCATATACTCTCATCTCTTCTCTTTTACCTTCTTTATAATGCTTTCAGTCTTATCTTTAGTTCTTCATTTTGTGAAGGTGGTGTAGGTACCTCACAGGGAGATTCTCCTCAGAAGATTCAAGCTCTGAATCTCCTCAAAAGCAAACAGCAACAAAAGAAAAAGAGACTTTTACTTGAGCCTGAGAAGGAAGTTTTTGAGGTGCAAGCAGAAGAAGAAGAAGAAGAAGAAGAAGAAGAAGAAGAAGAAGAAGAAGAAGCAGAAGAAGAAGAAGAAGAAGCAGAAGAAGAGTTAACCCAAGAGCAAAAGTCTCCCCTGAAAAGAAGGAAAAGAGTGGCCGTCCCTTCTTCTAGCTTGGTTCAAGATCCCATGCATGAGACAATGGTCAGAGTGGAGGAACTCACTTCTGAAGAATCTGAATCCCAAACTGGAGAGAGAGAAGTTGAGGAAGAACATTCAATGCCTGCGCAAAGAAAAAAGAGAAGGAAGATGACTGTCTCTTCTTCTGATTTTGTTGAAGACCCTATACATAAGGCAGCTGCTGAGGCAGTGGAACAAGAGCATTCCAAGGCCATAATTGTCTTTGAGAGAGCTGAGAAGAGACGGCAACAGCAATTCTTAAGAGACGAAACTGCTGCTGCTGATGTACTTCAAAGGGATGCTGCAAGAAGACAACACGTTGCTGATCACTACTCTCTTCGAAGCTCTCCTACTGCTACTGTCACTTCTGAAACAAGTAACTTCTTTAAAGCCTCTACTGTTTTTCCTTGTTAATCTTGTGGGTATTGAGCTTTGACATCACTTTGTCCTTCTCTTCTTTTGCAGCAACAAATCCTAAGCTTACTCTTTCAATGAGAACTCTCTTAGTTTCAATTGAGGCTGATCAGATGCAAAATGTAAACACTATTCAGATAATACTCCCACTTCCTAGGCCTACATTTAATGTACCCTCCTTGAGGCCAAGCATTCCTGCATCTCTTTCTTTTGGATTGAATTCATATCTCCCTTTCTTATCTTTGGATCTATCTTTATTCGATTCTTTTCCGAGCCTTGCTCTTTCCCTTCCCCCTAAGGAAATTCTAACTATTACTCTATCTCAGATGATAGCTGATTCCCCAAAAGAGGATGTTGGTGGCTCTCCAACCCATGGTTTATTACCTTTATCTACTTCCAGCCCTTCTTCCATTGACATATTGGTGGCTAGGACCATAGAGACTGCTGAAAATGTTCCATCCATTTCTCCTATCCCTATGCAATCCTCTGTGTCTTCTACCACTACTCTTTCTGCACCCCTCATGTTCATGGACGAAGTAGATGTCTTCGAAGCAAGACTAGCTAGTCTCTTCGACATAGCCTCTACCTCTCCAATAACTAATGATGAGGCTGAGCCGTTGGTACTAGCTGACTCCCTATTAGAAATTCTTAAGAGCTCCTCTTCCTCCAGTAGGAAGCCTTCTGCACCTCTGATAGATTTAGACAGCTGTCTGAAATTACTGATATCTTTTTCAAGAATTCCTTTCGAGGCTTTACAAAGGCATATAATAAGAAATGGCTTCCTGCAGTGCTGCAAAGCTATTGAGCAATCTAGCATGGCTGTCTCAAGTCATCTATCTCAGGCAGCAGCTACTATTGACTTTTGTATCAACATTTGTCATACTGCCAAGGTTGCAGAGGAGAGATAAGCGAGAGATCAGAGCTTTGTTTCCGCAGTACATTCTGAAGTCTCAGTGCTGAAGGAACAACATTCCTCTAAGCGAGAGATTAGAGCTTTGTTTCCGCAGTACATTCTGAAGTCTCAGTGCTGAAGGAACAACATTCCTCTGTCTCCCATTTTCGAACTCAATTACTGGAGAAGAAAGCTCAACTTGAGGAGGAGCTGTCTGCAGTGAATCAAGCCTTAATTCGAACTGACACAAAACTACAGATCACCAACCAAGGATTGGCCGATCGAAAACAAGAAATGACCACGGCCATTTAGTTGGCTCCCTCATTTAAGAATAGGAAGTCTGTTGTAAAAGAACAATTAAGGCATTGTAATGATTTTTGGGCCAATTTATGGCAGAATGTATTTAACTCTTTATGAAGAAAAACAAATTCTGATTTATCATTTGAGTACTCTTGTGTTCTTTTGCTTGACATTCATTCTACTCCTTGTGTTTCCCAGATAGTTGGAAAATAAGGCTTCAAATATCTGCCATTGATCTTTTTGGGATGTATGTATCCATTCAAATTTCTCAAATGGTATGCCCCAAAAGGCAGGACTCTATGAATTTGATATGGTCCTCCCTAGTTAGGTGACCATTTACCAAACTTATGACTTTTAATACCTATTGGGAGTATAGTTTTTCACACCAAATCACTTTCATCAAAGCCAATGTGCTTGACTTTCTTATTGTAAATTTTGGCTGCTTTCTTCTTTTGAAAGAGAATGCTATTTAATACCAGAATTCTGGCCTCATCTATTCCTTCTAATTCCAAGCACATACTCTGATGGTATTGCTCAGAATCTAGCTGGTCTTGGCATCTTACCCTCAAGGACTTAACATTAATTTTCACAGGCAATACAGCATCATGCCCATACACCAAGGCATAAGGAATAACTCCTGTGCTTGACCTTGGAGAAGTTCTATAAGCCCACAATACATCCAACAACAAGTTATGCCAATCCTTAGGATTGTCTTCCACAACCTTTTGTATTCCTTTCTTCAAGGACTTATTGAATGATTCAGCCTGGCCGTTAGCTTGTGCATAATAGGGGGTGGAATTAATAAGGCTAATTCCAAACTTAGCCACAAAAGACCTCACCATTTTTCCATCAAACACAGTCCCATTATCAACAGTTATGGTTTGCGGAATGCCAAACCTATGGATCAAATCCCTGATGAACCCAATGACCTCAGTCTGGTCTACAGCCTTGTATGGCTTAGCTTCGACCCACTTGGTGAAATAATCAGTAGCCACCAAAATGAAACAATGATGCTTCAAAGAGGGTGGGTGTATTTTCCCCATCATATCCATGGCCCATCCTCTGAATGGCCAAGGCTTTACTACTGCATGCAGGTCAGTTATGGGCACATGCCTTATTGTACCATGCTTTTGACATGCCTGGCAACCCTTTGCATATTCTATGCAGTCTTTAAGGATAGTTGGCCAATAACAGGAATGTCTTCGAAGCATCTATCTCATTTTTACACCAGGCTAATGTGCACCACAGATGCCTTCATGAACCTCAGCCATAGCTGTTAATGCTTCTTTTGGTCCTAAACATTCCAACAATAGACCATCTCCCCCTCTTTTGTAGAGATCATTATTATATATGATGTATTGCATAGATTGCAATTTGATTCTTCTGCTGGCCTTTGAGGATGAGCCAGCCAAGTACTGTATTATTGGATGCCTCCAATCTTGTTCCTGTAAATCATTATGATTGACTTCCAGGACCACATTCCTTTTATTTAAGGGTGGTATAGATTTCTGGTATGTTGTTTGGCTTATGTCCCGTTGGGTACCATCATTCCTCTTGAAATTCGAGGCTTTCTGAGCTACATCATTAGCTCTATTATTCAAGAATCTTGGAACATGAGTTACATTTGCTATTTGAAATTGAGAGAGCAAATGTAATGCGACAACATAATATGGCAGCATGCTTATACTTTGACATTTGAAAATCCCTTTCACTTGGTTAACCACCAATTGAGAATCTTCAAATATGTCAATTGTATGTACTTATAATTTGTTGGCTTTTTTGGCTTTCGAAGGTTATTTTTGTAATTGCGAGCGTGCCAGCAAGGATTAAAAAATCCTTACAGATTAAATTCAAGCCAATTATCAAGCGATTGCGTTGACGGTTCTTTTGCCTTAACAAAGAGGACTTCAAAATTTCCAAGTGTAGAGAAAAGAAAAATTAAAAGAAGAATGAGGAATGGAGAAAGATGATTGAGTGAACAATCGAAGTAATAATTACTTACCTCTACTCCTATGCTTCGAAAAGAAAGTGCATAAAATGCTTCGAAATGAAAATGCTGAAATTAAATGCTTCGAAATATAAATCTATGTTAAACTACTCCTAAGATAAGGAAAATGACATGAAATATTGAAATCAATTGTCTTTGATTATGAATTCTGGATCTTTTACAATGTAGCCATTAATGGCTATTTATAGAGGAAAAAATACAGCAATAACTGCTTAGTAACTACCTATTTCTTCCATCTTTATTCTTGTATTGTCATGTGTCCTTCCACTCATCCACTTTGTCTTTCCACTCATCCACTTTGTCCTTCATATTCTCTATCATCTCTATAACTTCTTTTAACTTCCAAATGAGTAAGAGGATGCCATGTGGCCTGCAAAAAATTACAGATTTATGGTGCCAACATTACCCCCCGCAGCCCTTAAAAATGATGTTTACTTTGAATTTTTGAAGGGCCGAACCAAGCACACCACTAATCTAAACAATAAAGTGCTTCGAATAATATCAACAAAGTGCTTCGAATAATATAATAGTACCAATAAAGTGTTTCGAATGAGCATGAAATTATGACTAGATGACCAATAACAAGCTTCGAAGGTGGTATAAAAGACCAAATTCATCGTTCGAAGGTCTTGCGGCACAAATTTGAAGGAACAACATCACCCTTCGAAGGTTGGAAGCATTGATATAGGATGATGATACTTACAATGAAGTTTCAAGGTTAGGCTTGATGCTTCGAATGTATCTTCGAAGCTTTATACAGTTTCGAAGGTGAAGTAATCAACCTTCGAAACAACTCTTGATGCTTCGAATGTATCTTCAAAGCTTTATACAGTTTCGAAGGTGAAGTAATCAACCTTCGAAACAACTCTTGATGCTTCGAATGTCGAAGGTGATGTAATTAACCTTCGAAACAACTCTTGATGTTTCGAATGTATCTTCAAAGCTTTATACAGCTTCGAAGGCGAAGTAATCAGCCTTCGAAACAACTCTTCATGCTTCGAATGTATCTTCGATGCTTTGATTGTGTACAACTGGCCATCAATTTGAAAAGATAAGTCATTCTCAACCATTTATTTAAATGCATAGGCTTTTTCTAGCCAAGTTCATACATTTTAAATGGTCATCCCTTGTTCTAGCCAAGTTCATGCTTCGAACTCATAAGAATAATTTGTTAGTTTTATTAGCAACATCATCAGAATTATATTTTGATGTGAACCACAAATCCAAAAAGGATTTTGAATACCAAAGTCATGGTATAGTGTGACCATGAAAATTCATATTTTTTGACATTTTGAAAAATGTTAAAAATTTTGAATTCATGAACAGTGGCTTGTTCATTATTCTTGACCATGTTTGGTTTAAAAACATGACTTTCACCGAATTGATTTTCATAATCCTTTGGCAAAGTGGGTTGTTTTTCCATGTTAGCCATTAATGGCTTATGAAAATCCCCCATAAAAATGTTATTTTCATGACTTGACTCTCTAAAAATTAGTTTTTGGACCCCCCAAGCCATGTATGAAACATCATTCTTAACCAAATTTAGCTAAAAAACATGCTCTTTCGTTATGTTAATTTCATAATTTGGCTCTTTAAAAACGGGCTCTTGAACCCCCCGAGCCATTGATGAAATCAACTCTTTACTTTTGCTATTTTCAACCATGGAAAAATTCTGAAAAAATTCACCAATTCCGGCCATTAAAGCCTCAGTTAAAGACTTGGTAGTGAGAGTTGATAACTCATCATTTCATTGGCGAATTTCCATATCAAGTTGATGAATTTCTCTAATTAAATGGTGTCTTTTTTCTTTCACCAAATAATATTGTAATGGATGAAAGTTTATTTCATCAAGAAAATGGATCTTTTCTTGAAGATCCAAAATTTTTCTTTCACGCCAATATATTTCAAATTGACAAGTTCGAATGGCGAAATCCAAATCGTTTGTCATTTCTTACACTTGGCGGTCCCACTGGGCGTGCCAAAAATATATGTTGGCTTTTTTGGCTTTTGAAGGTTATTTTTGTAATTGCGAGCATGCCAACAAGGATTGAAAAATCCTTACAGATTAAATTCGAGCCAATTATCAAGCGATTGCGTTGACGGTTCTTTTGCCTCAACAAAGAGGACTTCAAAATTGCCAAGTGTAGAGGAAAAAAAAATTAAAAGAAGAATGAGGGACGGAGAAAGATGATTGAGTGAACAATCGAAGTAATAATTACTTACCTCTACTCCTATGCTTCGAAAAGAAAGTGCATAAAATGCTTCGAAATGGAAATGCTGAAAATAAATGCTTCGAAATATAAATCTATGTTAAACTACTCCTAAGATAAGGAAAATGACAAGAAATATTGAAATCAATTGTCTTTAATTATGAATTCTGGATCTTTTACAATGTAGCCATTAATGGCTATTTATAGAGGAAAAAATACAGCAATAGCTACTTAATAACTACCCATTTCTTCTATCTTTATTCTTGTCTTGCCATGTGTCCTTCCACTCATTCACTTTGTCTTTCCACTCATCCACTTTGTCCTTCATATTCTCTATCATCTCTTAACTTCTTTTAACTTCCAAATGAATAAGAGGATGCCACGTGTCCTGCAAAAAATTACAGATTTATGGTGCCAACATAATCCAATAAGAATTTCCAATTCCACTATCAAGGCTTCATATTTAGCTTGATTATTAGAACAAGTAGTTCCATCCACTTTGAAACCATGTGTGGTTTCTATTCTTTGTGGTGACTTAATCACTATACCAATTCCAGTTAGGCCATTGGCTTTCGATCCATCAAACCACATTTGCCATGGCTCGACACTAGCCATACCAAGTTCCATTATCTCTTGACTCTTTATTTGAGATGGATGGTCTGCCAAAAAATTGACTAAGACTTGTCATTTCATTGCCTTTTGGGGAACATATTCTAAATGAAATTCTGACAAGGCTAATACCCATTTGCCAATTCTTCCCTTCAACATAGGTCTAGATAACATATATTTAACCAAATCTGTGGTTGCAATTACGAAGACAGTTGTAGGCAAAAGGTAATATCTTAATTTCATTGCAGCAAAATACAGCGCAAGGCAAAGCTTTTCTACAGCTGAATATTTACATTCACAATAATTTAAAAACCTACTAAGGTAATAAACAGCTTGCTCCTTGCCTTCTTCATTGTCTTGGGCTAAGAAAGCTCCCAATGAATCTTCTGCTGCAGCTATATACAACTTTAAAGGCTTAACACCATTTGGTGGCATCAGTACTGGAGAGTTGGCCAAGTAGGCCTTGATTCCTTCGAAAGCAATTTGATGCTCCGCTGTCCACACAAATTCCTCTTCATCTTTCAGCCTTAATAAGGAAGAAAATACTTTAGTTTTCCCTGCAGTGTTAGAAATGAATCTTCGAAAAAAATTAACATGTCCAAGGAACTTTTGTAATTCTTTCTTACTTGATGGAGGTCTGGCTTCAATGATGGCTTTGGCTTTATTCTGGTCAATCTGTATTCATTTCTTGTGTACTACATAGCCCAAGAAGTTTCCAGATGATACGCCAAAAGCACACTTAAGAAGATTAAGCTTCAATTTAAACTTTATCATTCTTTCAAAGGCTGTTTCTAGGTGAAACAGATGTTCCTCAATGGATTGGGATTTAACTGCAATGTCATCGATATAACACTCTAAATACCCTCCAATAAGGTCATGAAAGATAGTGTTCATAGCCCTCTGATATGTGGCCCAAGCATTTTTTAGGCCAAATGGCATTTTAACCCATTCGAAGGTCCCAATATTCCCAGAACATCTGAATACTATCTTGTGAACATCCTCCTCCGCAATGCAGATTTGGTTGTAACCAGAGTGCCCATCCATCATTGATAAAATTTGATGCTCTGCTGAACTGTCTACCAGCAAATCTACTATAGGCATAGGATATTCATTTTTTGGAGTTGCTAGATTTATAAGACCATGCGAAACAATCTTTATATCTCCTCAGTATAACCAACAACTGGTTCCTGTCAAGAGTATTCAACCGAGCACTTATATAAATGGGTTGTTGTACAGAACCTTCCCCTAAATTTATTTCTTCTAAGGGGTCTTGTATCTGAGTACTTACTGGAACTCCTTCTTTGATTCCTTCTAGCTTCGAAGTAATCTCCTTGCTGCGTTCTGTTCCCAGGTTCTTTGATTCAACCTCTTTACCCTCCTCCTCATAGACAAAGTCTGTCCACAAGGCTTCTTCTTCTTGTATTTCTTGGACTTTTGTCTCTATGTCCAATGCACAGTATTTATCAAGGGTCAGAATTCTGGCTTGTTGCTACTCCTGCTTGTAACCAATTATCATGACTTCTTTCTCTTGCTTCCACACTTTCTGGACTATTGACTTTACATCCAATATTGAAAACTTAATTAAAGCCAAAGACTTAGCTTCTGGTGCTTCATCTTGCTGCCTATAACTAGGCATCATTGTCATCTTTAACGACCACCTCTTCATCAGCACTCTTCTGGACTAAGTGCTTCAGGTGTGTCACTTCCTCATCAGCCGTTACTTCGGCTGTGCCATCAGATTTTATCAGTATACTGAGCGGTGTCACTCCCTCAATATACAACTTGGCTTCTGCGAAGTCTGCACAGGCTACGAAAGGTTGAGGATCTGCATCAATTTCCTCCGTCTCCCCATTGCCTAGAGCCATTATCATTTTTTGATGCAAAGAGGAAGGCACACATTTGTTAGTGTGAATCTAATCTCTACCAAGTAAAGCATTGTACTTCGCATTGCTGTCGATGACGAAAAACACCGTCATGCAGTCCCTGGTTCCCACACTCAGGTTGATGGGTAGAATTCCCTGGGCTATCTGTTTGTCCCCAGCAAAACCAGCAATGGTTGTGCTGGTTGGGATTAACCTGGGATTCTTTTTCCCTAATTTCTTCAAGGAAGATTTCGGTAGTAAGTTCACCGCTGCCCCATTATCTACTAAGACTCGGTTCAACTGTATCCCATCGAAGAAGGCCTTAATATACAAAGGCTTAATATGCTGTGTTACAGAATTCGAGGGATATTCAAAAGGATACGAGTGGTTAATACTTACCACTTCTTCACTCTCATACTTAGTTTCCATTGGGGTAATCATTCCGGAATTATCTTGTACTATACTCACTTGTGAGTCTTCACTAGAGATTGGAATTGGATCAATTTCTTGCCTCTCTTGATTCTCATCTCCAGCTTGGAATTCATGCGGTAGTATGTGTACCATGTTCACTGACACCGAGCCAAATTGGATGGTCGGCTGTGTCTACTTCTCCTTTTGGCCACCTTGTTCAGTCTCTCCAGAAGCATCCTCCATGCCGCTTTCTAGTACTTTATCCTTTGAATGGTCTGTCACGACTGGTTTTTCAACCAGGAACGTTTGTTCAGCCATGAAGACTTCGAACATGTCTTCCTCAACCATTTCTTTCTTTTGGCTTAAACCAACTTTCGTCTCTGGTTTGCTGTCACTTTCCATTAATGCCTTCTCTAATCTCGCTAAACTGGACTTCTTCCTGGCTCTTAGTTCAGAATGAACTTTGGCCAACTGTTTTCTGTTGCAACCCATTTTGCCTTGTAGAGTTGGTTTTGGAGTAGAGTCTGACTTTGGATTCTTCTTTCCTTCTGTCTGTGCCAATAAAGAATTCTCTCCATTTTCTTTCAGGTCTCGTTGGTACTGAGTGTATCTACGTTGAATTTTTCTCCTTTGTGATCTAGAAATCACGGGGACCATATCTGGTTCCTTTGTTTTTGGGTGCTTAAGTAAGACCCAATTGTTCAGAGCCACCAAAGGAGGTTTGACCATCCTACCTTGGTTTCCAGCAACCTCTCTCTAGGTAGATACTTCCCTAGGTTTGTTCCGCATTACAAACCAGTCTGGGACCCTAGGTACCCACGAACTTACTGACCCTACCGTGGAACTACTTCCTTCTTCCTTCGAAGCTTTCCTCGAAGCTAGCCGCGAAGGCCACTGCTTGGTCTTGACTTCATGCTTTGGGCCTAACTCCGGCCTTCGATGAAGGTGTCCACTTTTTGTCTTGCATGAGGCTAGTTTAGGGGACCAATCTCTGGTTTTAATCCCATAAACTGGACTTCTCTCCAATCTCCTCCCAGAATGGCTGCTCTCTGATTTGTAATAATTAGCTGGCCTGGATTTATGTAAAGGCTTCTTGCCTTTGAAATACATCCTATCAACTGTTGGTTTAACCCTCAAGGGCTGTTGCCTGACGCTAGATGGATATGGCCTTTCATTGTAAGCATTGGTTGGTTTAGGACGTCTCTGCACATCCTTGTAGTACTGCTTCCCATCAGTCGGGAGTCCTTTCAACCATTTGTAGCTTAGTCTGCACCTAGGACACATCCTCTGCATTACAACTGCTTCTAAGGAATCGTCATCCAATGCTTCTTCCTCAGAGTCTTCCCTCTGGTGTGAGAAACCTTGTCCAATAGCTGGTAGATCTCTAGTGTCTTTCTTGATTGTTGTCTGGTTGGCCATATGCATCTGTACATTGACTTCTTCCAATTCTTTCAAAGACAGGTTCTGAAAATCTAGCATAATGACATTGGCTGCCACCTCTCCAATTTCTGGAAATGGATTACTGTCGATCCTCATGGCCTTTTCAGCTTTGGCTGAGAATTTCAAACTCCCTTTCCGAATTTGTTCTTGGATCTTGTCTCGAAAAACAACACAGTTTTTAGTCAAGTGAGACCATGAATTATGCCATTTACAATATACTTTTCCTTTAAGTTCATCAAGAGATGAAATTTTAACCCCTTTTGGTAACTTAAGGAAGTTGGCCGCAAGTAAATGATCAAAAATGTCATATGCCTTAGTTAAATCGAAAGAATATTTCCTGTGGAGATCTTTCTTTTTAAATTGCTGGTCAATTGTCGTATCCTTATGAATTAATGCTTCACAAATCATAGGCTCTTTCCCCACAATCTCTGCTGCATCAATCTCATAGTTAGGATCTTTGTAGTATGTCTTATATGATGCATTATTTCGATCTTGCTCCTTTTTAGTAATGCTTCATATCTAGATATTTTGTAAGTCAGTTCCACTAAGTCCCTGAACTCTGTTGAGTCAAACTTCTTTCGAAGCCTAAATTCTAAGCCATTTTGAGCCAATCTTACGAATTCTGGCTCTGGCAAAATGACTTTACATTTATTTCGAGCCCTTTTAAATTTGGCAATAAACTGAGTAGCCTTTTCTTCAGGCCTTTGACTCAACCTTGCCAAGTCTGCCATGGAAACTTCTGGCTCTGATTGGAAAAATTGGACATGAAACGCCTCTTCCATTTGTTGCCAAGTTTGGATTGAGCCAGGTGTAAGGTTAATGTACCATACAAATGTTCCCCCAGTTAGATAATTTGGGAACAGCCTCAGCTTCATAAAATCATTATTAGTGAATTCACCGCATTGAGCAGCGAACCTAGCGATATGCTCTACTGTTGACTGGTTTCCATTCCCATAAAAAAGGGTGAAATCTGGTATCCTGAAACCTCTTGGGTATTCATGTACCCTATCTATCCATTCTGGGTAGGGTTTTCTGTATACAGGAGTTTGGATCCCCCGAGCCATTGGTTCACACATCTCCCTAACGATGTCAGCAATTTGGTCCCTAGGGACCATATTTTGTGCCTGCAGAATCACCGCCGGAGGAACAAACACAGGATTTGGTGGACAAACTTGTGCTTGTGGTCCTCTTGATCCATAAGGTGGTAAATTTGGGACTGGTTGTTCCTGTAGTGCAGGTTGCTGTTGGGGGTGTGGGTAACCCCTTTGAATTTGTCCTACGAAAGGACCTGCGAAAGGTGCTGGAACTGGTGTTGTGTCTCTTCTATTTGTAGGAAAACCTTCTAACCCCCCGGGTATAAATTCGAATAAGGGATTAGTGAACCCCCTTGTGCCAGGTATGGCTTCGAATAAGGGATTCGGAACCATTCTTATGCCATTTCTTTGTACTGGGCCAGTTCCACCAAATTGCATGGCTTCACTGTTAAGTACTGAGACATTTTGACCTACAACGGGCCGTGGAACAGGTTCGTACCAAGACTGAGGTGATGGTCTTTCATGGTTCTGATTGCTAGTTTGTCCATTAGAATGTCCATTAACTTGCATAGGCTGTTTATCTCTAGCCAATCTTTGCAGAGGGACATTCGAAATTTCCTCCATGTGTCTTGCGTTTGTTAGTTGATGGTTATTCATTCGATCCAAAAAGGATGTTGTCCACCTTTCCATTGTGTTCATTAATTGCTGTCTCATTGCATCTATTAAGCCACCCCATGGATTCACTGGCTGAGTAGATGGGACAGTGGATGGTCCAATTCCTTGGTCTCGTCCAATATCACGAACCAATGGTATTTGTTCTAAAGTACTGGTCTGTTCGACCATAGGTTCCAATAAAATAGGAGTTTCCACAGGATGTGTTATCACATTATTCTCTGGATTAGGTATCTCTACCCCTCCTTCCACGTCTTCTTCCAAGCGTTCATTTTCTCCTTGTCTCCTACGTCTAGCCATTTTAAATGTTGTCCCACTGGGCGTGCCAAAAATATATGTTGGTTTTTTAGCTTTTGAAGGTTATTATTGTGATTGCAAGCGTGCCAGCAAGGATCAATTTAGTCCTTACAGAAATTTAATTGCCAACCAATTATCAAACGACTGTGTTTTAGTTCTCTCAACCTCAATGGAGAGGACTTTTACTGGTGGCTTGATTTAGGAGAATTTAAACAGAATACCAATCAAATAAAGAAAATCTGAAGCATTTCAATAGAATGAAAAACTTACAATGATTCGAAGCAACAATCTATTTGAAACTACTCCTATAAATGAAAATGCAGTGCAGAATTTGAAGTACTGGAATGTAAAGAATAGGGTATGTAAAAGTAAAGTAGAATAAGACTGGTTTTTTAGATCTGAGTCCGGGGGCTTTTTCCAGGGCCTTCTCTGCTATTTATACTGCTCAAAGATGACAGTCGAACTGTATTTCCAACCATCGAACTGCTCCCATATGATCGCTGATTATGTAGCCTCAAGATTAGCTCCACTATGCCATCATTTGCAGTTAAGCTTCCCTTCTAAATTTGAATTTAAATAAGAGTAACCGCTGATGCCACATCACCTTGCATCTCTTTGTTGATCCACTACTACTCAGATCTCATAACAACCAATATCAACTGCCACGTGTACGATCAGGATCGAAGACTTAAATGGTCTCCCCCTTACTTTGCCACGCGTCGAATTGTAACTGGCTTGTACAAAATATGCAGCCAATAATAATGTACTTCTATAATGTAATATCTTACATTAGCAATATTAATTTCGTAAACTAATTTAAACTTGTCAAATTATATGTATAAGAAAATTTAGAAACATTAATCTTATTTCAACAAAATTAAAGAAAGCGAGATTGTGTGGTTGTTAAAAAAAGGAAAAGAAAAGAAGAAAAAAAAAAAAAGAGTGCAATAGACAAAATAGGTTTACTCATGTTTTTCAATAAAAAAAAAATCTTGTAAACATCTAAAACTTTTATACTTAGAAAACAGAAATGCTCCATAGCTCGAAATAGTCGAGGCTCGACTGGCCCGACTTTGACTTTTCAACTCTCTCTGTCTCTCTCTCTCTTTCTCACTTCTGCAACATAGGTGACGGTAGAACTCTACAAACTACACCTCTCATTCTCTCTCCTTTTTCCCTTCTTCCTCTATTTCTTCTCTTCTTCTTCTTTACAACATCAACTCCCATCTTAAATCTCATCTTCTACAAATACCTCATCAAAACTTTCTCGTTCTCTGAATCCCAATCATCTCTTCTCTCTCTACTCTTGAATAACAATAACCCATCTCTCTTATTTTTCCCCTCTCTTTAAAAAAAAACTCTTTTTTTTCCAGATTTGCAACCAAGGCCCATCTGCTATGCTTTTTTCTAGGTTTTGTTTTGTTTCTTTTATATATATATATATATATATACACACATCAATGGATTCAATAGCCCTAACAAAAAACAAAAAGAAGAGAAAAGAAAAGTGAAAAGTTGTGTGTGTTTTGATTTCATAGTGTTTTTTAAAAAATGTTCTTTATTTAAGGGTTTAATCTTTGATTCTTGTTGATATAATATTGTTCTTATTAGCAGATCTTAATTGACTTATTAATTGATGTAAATTTAAATCTTGGCCGTTCAATCTCTTTCCCATGCTCTGTTCTGTGTTGTTGTTTAGTTTGGTTGTAGTTTCAGGAAGAATAATAAAGAAAGAAAACAAAAGTTTGTATTTATGATGCATCATAAAAAATAAAAAGGAAAGTAATTTTGGGAAGAGCTTGCAAGAGTTTTTCCACCTCCAGACTTTTAACCATAGTGGATTTTAGCAAATTCAGTTGGACATTCAGTTTTTGAAAACTACTTTGAAGGACACCGTTGAAGATGAAGCTGCCATTGATTTCCTGCTTGATGAGGTAATAAAGATCAAGTCTAGAAATTATTCACACCCGTTTTTGCTAGATTTACAGCCCCTTCTCTCACCTCTCTGTTTCTCTTTGTTTTTCTCAAACCAGTTTCAACATGAAAGAGAAGGAAGAAGTAAGAAAAAAAGGTGCCAAAACGATCGTTTTGGCACCTTGAGCCATTCGAGCCCCAGCTTATTCGAGCTACCTAGCGAGATTGTTTAGAAAAAAAATGAGTAAATTGGTGATAAATCCAATCTAAGGATAGTATAAGGTATTAAGTCAAGTGGATATTTTTTTGTTGGCGAGAGATCCACAAATTGCGAAATAATTTGGTAAAAAATCGTTTTATTAGTTTTAAAGCACATTTTGTTTTCAATTTACTCTTAATTTATTTGTTGACCTTTTTTGACTATCTGGTCAAAATTTTCAACTATCTATTCTATTTTTGTAACTATCTATTTAATTTTTTTTTACATTTTTTATATCTGTTGAAATACATAACCAAATTAAATTCTATCTGTTAAAATAGAGAACCAAATTAACCCCTATTTGTTGCAATACCAAGCCTTATCTATTCAAATTTTGAGCTGATTTATCTTATTATCTGTTCAAAATTTGAATATATGTTAAAATAGATCTGTTTTATCCTATCTATTTAACATATGTTTCTTCATATCATCATCATCAGCAACAACAACAATAACCCAGATAATCTGTTCAAACCAACAAAAAAAATATAACAAGATTGCAATCTGAAGATGATATGGTAGCATTAAAGAAGTTTAAATTAGGGTTTTCTGCCGCCGCCAGTGTCAAATCTGAGGCACAGTTCCTTACCGCCGACCACACAGCAAGTGAAAACGCGATTTCTTCACCCAACTTTTCCAATTTCCTTTTCTCCTCTCAAACCAGAAACCCAACACAACCAAATAAATAAAGAACAAAATAAATAAAATCGACATTTCATGATTTCCTCTCAAAAGTTAGAATTACATGCACTAATAATCTGAGCCATTATCAGTCACCAAAACTTTTTTTTTTAAAATGAAATCGAAAATAAAATAACACACACAAAAAAAAAAAAAAAAACAGTTAAAACAATGGATGATCGATGAATAATAACAAACTAACTGTTGGTATTTTTCCATAATAATACATGAAAAATATATAAAATAAATTAAATAGAAATGACAAAACAATTTTTTATTAAATGGATGAAATACAGAATAAACGACACAACTAAAAATACAGAAATGAATTAGATTACATTACTAATAGAACAAATTATTAACATGGATAGCTAAAGATTAGACAATTTACTTAAGAAAGAAGCACCTTAAAACTAAATGATAAGAAAAGAAGTAAACTGAAACCTGCACTAGATAGTTTCCTTAAAATAGATTCACCGCCTCTCGATGGATGCTAGAGGTACACTGACGTCTGTCTCCCAGGATATGACGATCGAAACCAACTAATACAAAAGCACCTTCTGAATAGTTTTGGCGAACTTGACAATGAATTCACTCTCTCTAACAAGAACCAAAGAAGAGGCTAATAAAAGAAGATAAGAAAAATTTTCTTTAATGTAAAAAACTATCTTTAACTTTTTATCTCAAAACGCCATCTCATTTTCCATCACAAAACCTATCTAAAAACAACCTACTAAGTTGGAGGAGTAAGGCCTCTATTTATACTAGTAGGAGAGAGCCTTAGCTATGACGACTAACATCAATGGGTCATCACATTTCATCAACTCTAGCCATTAGGACTGGAGTTACAATGTTCAAAACACCAAAACCATTATATAAATCATAATGTGCATATAATGCATAAGTTTTGAGAATTAAACTAGATGGGTTGCAAAATGGATACGAGTGTTAGGTCACAACCCGATCCAAGCCCAATCTTAAATACATGCACAAACTAAGCTCAGCACAACTCAAGACTAGGTCCAAATTCAAGTCTAAGACCAAACCCAGCACATGCATAAGTACAAGTCTTGGCCCAGTCCAAACCAAGACTAAGTCCAAATCTAAACCCAACTTTATTGATGCCCACTTTATAAGACAATTCTCATTCACAACTCAATAGTTTCGGCTCATTATTTTTGTATTGCAATCTTCTCACTTAAGATAATACAAAACCACTCAGACCCACCTCAATCGACGGTGGAGTCCCACTTTAATTTCGAATTAAAATTACCGAAAAATCATTATTTTTCAACACTAACTAACTGATAGTATACCATCTGTGTGTTGTGTTGTGTTGTGATATTTCTGATTTGGAATTTGTTTAATCTTGGAACCTAGTTTTCTCCTAAATTGCATTTTTAACCCTATTCAGATCTCTTCCTTGGAGAGTCCTCCCAATGCCTTCGTGCACCGAGAAGGATGCGATTTTCGTCCTCGCCAACTGCCTCGCCAAAAATTGTATAGCGGAATCCGATTCTCTATCGCCAAATGAACAATACAAGTATCCATGACTTTCTATCTCTAAAACACAAAACTCTTTCTAGTTTTACATATAGATATAGTTGTGTATGGATATAGATATAGGAAAGAGGGAGAGAGAGAGAGATACAGAGAAAGTATGAACAAAGCATTAGATAGATACGCACTATTCTATAGAGAGGGTAGAGTCTCAACGGAGGTTGTAGAAGATGAACCATCATCTCGTGAACATGATCAAGCATCGAAGAGCTTCGCCACCACTGATCTCATCAATATCGATGAGCTCTGTTCTTCATCGATGTACCTCACGTTTGAGGAAGTGAGATCAGTAGTGAAGGCTTGTTTCAGTTGCAGATCTGAGGCTCCGGTGTATCGGTCAATCGGATTAATATGACGGAGACAGCGACAAGGAAGAGAGTGAAAGAGATACGACTGAACACGACAGTGAGATCTGAAGCCTTCAAAGGTCTGCAAGATTGTCGTTATTGTTATTTTCGCTTCCTTCGAGAATCCCAATCGAAAACCAAGCCAAGCCTTAGAACCAAAACAAGAGAAAAAGAAAAACAACAATAACGATGGATAAAGAGAAGGAAGAAGAGTGAAAGAGAGAATGAAACCCTGTTATAAAAGGAAGAGAGAGAGAGAGAGAGAGAGAGAGAGAGCGAGTGTGAGCGTGATTGTGATTGGGATATGTATATGATATATAGAGATATTTTGGTCATTTTGCCTTTGTTTATCCTTTTCGATAAAATATTTAAACGCATGACCTGTTGGATCAAACAAATTTAAATTTAAAATTTTCGACCAATTGCTTGAAAAAAATCGGTGAGTCTCAACTAAATTCTACTTTTAAAAATAGAAATATAAGACCACATATTTATTGTGTAAATAATGGTTACATTTATTATATTTTTATACAATATTTTGTTTGACATTTAATGTGCCGCATTTATAAATAAATCCACATGAGACTTATTTGTATTAAATAAGAGATTTTTATTGATAAATCCCATTTAGGAGTGTTCTAACCCAAGAAGTCTATGAAGAAAATTTATCATCCACTTAGCCCCATATGTTTATACTTTTATTCCATAAGGTCATTTTTTTTTTTATTTACACTATTTTTTTAGTCTCTTATACCATTATATTTAATGTTGATATATATTACACACAAAAAAATAAACACGGATATTGATTGTCATTATGTTTTGGCAGTTCCCACGCATCAAGATGTTGACAGTCATTATATTCACATTAATTTGAAATGAAAATTTGTCAGTGTGTTGTCAGTTGGTATTAATATTATTCACACACCCATATAATATTGAATGGTGAATATGTTTTCACTGTGTTCATTACCATAATGTCAATATTTACACTTTTGTTAGCAAATTGCCATACTCCAAAAAATGAATAGAAGTTCAATGTGAATGTTCATATAGTCTATATTCCAAAATATCAACACCAAATAGACCTCAAAACACACACACACACACACACACACACATATATATATATATATATATATATGGTGAATCAAAGTTAGCAATACAAGAAATTATATAGTATTGATTTACAAGCAAGCTAATTTGTTCCAATATGTCAAAACTATTTGTACTAAACTGTCTTAAATGTGGGTGCATCCAATAATTGCCAAAATGTGGTTTCTCTTAGGCAGCCAAGTTACGGTTCTGTAAACTTTGTTCTTTTCATTAATTTTAACAAGCCTGTCATGTTGGATCTACAGTTGACATGATGTATGTTAACATTTATGTGGTTAGCTGCAGGTGGGCTTTCATCTTTGACATGATATTCGTCTATTTTTCACTTGTGTACAACGTCTGTTACATGGGGCATACATATTAACACAATATTCACGCAATACAAAAAATCAACTGAGTCTGCTATTTCCTACAATGAAAACACTGATGCAAACATTTGAAAGACTGATGTGAACATTCACATATCTAAGTACAAGTGTGAACATTCACATCTATGGGCATTAATGTGAATGTTCACATCTACAATGATGTAAACATTCATACCTGATAAACGATTGAATAGAAGGAGGATGAAATATGCATTTGTGTTGGCATTAGCACAAATTTATTTGGCATGTATGTTCACATTTAGACCATAAGAGCGGAAAATTGCATTTTTTTTTGTGTGACAACAACAGTGTTGAGACATCCACACCATTGATGCAAACATTCACAGGGTTGTTAACATCAACATTGAAATACAACTGACAATACTAACGTTAACATCAATAGTAGAGATGTGAATATTCACATGAATGTGGATATGAAAACAAAAGTAATCGTGGAATTAATCAAGGTGTGAATCTTCACATAGGCCACTGAGACAACACTAACATATGTTGATTTCTCATATTGATAGGAACAAAATTTCATAACAGAAAGGAAACATTTGCATATTATCTCAGCATCAATATTCACATAACCATATTGACCGAACCCATGTGACCATTATTTTAACAATAATTATAATGTGAATGGTCACACTAATATTTACATGAGTCATATTGTGAATAATGTCATAACTTCAGAAAGCTCTAATTGAGCCACAATTACAGCAAGACAAGACCATTATGTTAAAATCAAGTTGGCTTGCATAGTGTCAACAAGCATAGAAACACATTGAACAATGTGAATATTCACACAAATATTTGAGACTACGAAACTGAGAATAAAGTCAATAATCAACACACAACAAAACAAACACCATAATATAAATTTATAAAATGGCTAGCCTCAGAATGTGAATGTTCACATTGTTATTACTCAATAACAAGGGAAACAATAAGATATTATTATTTACAACATACCTACAAGAATTCACATTGAACTAAAACAGGGTTGGCAACCATCCAAAATTAGAGCTGTAATTATTTGATCAACATGAACAACCAACAACACCAACAAGTTCAACATTGACATAATGAGAGAGATAGGAAGTGTATTACAAAATAATAACACATGACAAGATAAAACCAACAACAGTAACAGAGGGTGTAAATGTGTACATTGGTTCCCAACCATGATATCAATGTTGACATCGATTTTCACTCAATAACAACAGTTGCCAAAATGATATAAATATTTACATTATCTTAAATCATCTTGTAAAGACAATTTACCTTTTATAGTCAGAAGATACAGGAAAATTGGGGGTTCTATTCTAATTATTATATGACCATCAACAATTAACAACACCGACATCGATAGATAGGGAAAACAGAGAGTTCATTACTAAATCACAGCCACAAACAACATTAATAACAAGTTAATGTAAATGTATACATCGGTTTGTTTGATTCCTATTGAACAAAATATCAACAACACCAATATTGACAAAGAGTGAAAATAGAGAGTTCATTACAAAACCAAATCAAAAAACAACAACAATAGTAAGTCAATATAGATGTATACATCAGTGATTAGATTAACATTGAGTGAAAAATAAAGGGTGGAAGGATGATGCTTACGTTTGCTCCTTATTATGTGGGGGGGGTCTGAAAATACCCAGAACTAAGGAAAAATAGTCAGTTGGCGTCAACCACGGAAGAACCAACCACCATTCTTTTGATGTAAACCTTTGCAGTGGTAAGACAAAGTGAAATAGTAGTGGCCAACAATGGTGGGCGACAGAAGATGACAGTAGAACGATGGTGAAGCGATGTGAAACCTATGGTTACGGTTTGAGAGTTTTTGAGGGCAACGATGACAATTTTGGGGAATGAATGAGTTGTGGAGTGAAATATGTGAAGATATGGAACAGGAACAGTTTTGTTTTGGAAATGGAATAGGCGGGTGCGAAAATGAGGGTATTTTGGTCTTACTACACTGAATAAGACCTAATGGGATAATAAAAAATGATTTGAGTTTTATGGTATAAAAGTCTTAGAAAGGAGATTTGTCAAAAAAGCTCCCATTAAATAATTAATAGTTATGTTACGTTAGATAACCAATAAAATATGATAAATATAATGTTATTATATATTTTTAAGAGAAAATTGGTGATAAATTCAATCTAAGGAGGACATAAGACATTAAGTTTAGTGAATATTTTTTTGTTGGTGAGAGGTCTACCCTTGTAAAATAGTTTGGTGACAAGTCATTTTGTTCTTTTGAGATGGCATTTTGTTGTTAATTGTATCCCTTTATTTATCTGTTGACATTTTTTTAACTGTTGACTTTTTTTTGATTACCCGTTCAAATTTATATCTATCTGTTCAAATTATTTTCTATCTGTTTAAATTTTTTGACTATTTGTTCAAATTTTTTGTCTATCTATTCTAATTTTTTGACTATTTGTTCAAAAAAAATTTATCTGTTGAATTTTGTTGTATCTATTGAATTTTTCTAAACTATTTTTTTCTCTCTGTTCAAATTCACAACATTTTCAAACTTTCTTTCTCTATATGTTCATTTCCACTTCTTTTTTCTCTTCATATCTATTTTTTGAACAGATATGGAGACACAAATAGATCTGGATCTATTCTATTATCTGTCTAAATTTGTTCTCCAAATTAAATCTATCTATTCAAATTTCTTTACTTTTTTCTATCTAGTTTTTCTATTTATTCGAATCTCTTAGAGGAATTATGCCCTGGCTTGGAATCACTTCGTTGAGTGCAAGACCAATGTTCTTCTCCATCTAGACAAATTTCAATACAAGCCTTGGTTTCTGCATTGGCTTCACAACCACTCTAAACTTCTACAAACTCAATAAATGCAAATGATCAATTATCATAAATGGATTTTGAATAAATATATAAATACATCTGGAAACATAATTCTTTATCAATTCCTTTACTGCTATTTTGGTTCCATAAATATATATTTTAGAGTGCTCCAGATTCACAGAAAAAGCACAAAACCAAATTAAAATAAAACTTGAATAAAAAATTGAAATTAACCAAAATGTAAAGTAGTAGAACTTATGTATGAGAGAGAGTGAATCATATCTCAAAACACCAAACATTGTCCTTTTCCTCTACTATTTTCCTTTATTTTCTTAACAACCAAACAAATCAAAAACTTTAATTTAGGGATTTAGATGTTTTAGAGAGAGATGAGAATTTACTTACTAAGAACCTATTCAACTAAAAACCGCCTCGAAACGTCCTTACAGATTATCTTCCTCAACAGATCCTTGGTCTACGGCGACACGAACCTAAAAATCCTCGTCAGAAACCTAAGATTCCCTCTCATCACCACCTCAAAAGTCTCATCTACAATCTCACCATAAAAAGGCAACACAAAATTTATGATTTGGATCTAGATAGACAAATTTGGGTCTGGATCTCACGGCTAAGGTGTTGAAAAGATTGGCTAAGGTGTTGCCGATGTAGAAGCTAGCTTGGACGAGGATGATCATGGAGTCGACAACGTACCTGCCAATAAAGCCGCAAACGACAAAGTTGATCTTGGTAGAGTCATTGGAGAAGGAAGAGTTATTAGAGTCGAGCTTTTTTTGGATGTGGACGAGGAAGGTAATGCAACCTACTCTCGGTGGTGTTTAGGAGAGAAAGAGAGAGAGAGAGAGAGGGAGACGACGAAAGAGGAGCGAAATTAGCGGAAGGGGAAGATAGGGTGGTGAAAGAAGATGGAGAGAAAGAGAATGGATGAGGAGAGAGAGAAAAGAGGAAGAGAGAGACGAGGTAGGTGAGGAAAGAGTGAGCAGAGCGAGAGACAACAGTGGTATGATAGTGTTGGGATGGCGGTGGTGGCTCCGGTCGTCGGTCATCAATCGTGGCAGACAGATGAGAACTGAGATGACGATAGAGTGGAGGAGTAACAATAGAGGAGATTGACGACGACGATGAGAGCCGCTAGAGATTAGTGGAAGCAGACTCTGAAAAAGACTGAGGGTTCGTTTGGGAAGTGGGTTGACTTTTTGG
Source organism: Camellia sinensis (assembly GCF_055761805.1). Classification (NCBI taxonomy): domain Eukaryota; kingdom Viridiplantae; phylum Streptophyta; class Magnoliopsida; order Ericales; family Theaceae; genus Camellia; species Camellia sinensis. The sequence continues at coordinate 39,000,354 of NC_138968.1, forward strand.
CTTTTTAGTTTTTTGGCTATTTTAGCCTAAGGCTAAAAAGCCTCATTTGGGAAGGGCTTTTTGACTTTTTTGACTTTTTGTGAGAGAAAGAATGTAATGATTATGGATTGGATATGACGTTTTATCTTATTGGGTTAAAAAGCCTATTTTGTGTTTTTGTGGCTAAAATAGCCCCAACCCTCCTTCCCAAATGAAGCCTGAGAGGAGCGGTGTGAGAAGGGAGAGAACATAGTTTGGTTAATATTTGGAAATGGCTGGGGCTTGCCTTCAGTTCACTATCTGGACTGAAGGGTCCAGTCCAGCTCATTGGGCTCACTTTTGGGCCCCCTTTTGATAATCTGAACCGTTCACATTTTAGGATTTGTTGAGTACTTATTCCTGTAAAAAATCAAGTCAATCGGATAACAGATACTATATATTTGGATCACATTTTTATGAGCCGTTAATTGTCTGACTGCCCTTTTTTTTTTTCCAGACAAAAGTGATCCGAATACATAGTATCCGTTATTCGATCGACGTGATTTTTTAAAGGAATAATGTGCTTAACAAATCCTAAAATGTGAACGATTTTGATTATCAAAAAGGGGCCCAAAAGTGTGCCCAATGGGCCAAACTGCACCGGATTGTCCCAGATTTGAACCGGAGACAGTTCGGACCCTTTGAAAATAATATATATTTCTGAGTAGTTTGGTCATTTTATGAGAATTTATTCTTACGAATAAAATATTTTTACACCTAAACTTTTGAACAAAGAAAATACAAAATCAAACTTTAGACCGAAAGCTTTATTTTTAATAATTTTAATAGTGTTAATTTATGAAAACCTTTAAAAAATTTAATGTAACTATATACAATCCTAATATCTATCTGAAAATTCGGTGGGGTCACTTGAACCCACACACTTATACATAGCTACGGTCCTAGTAAGAGGGCATTTGTAATGACTGACATAAGAGCATAAGCCGTGGTGGGCAATAGGGTATGCAAAAAACCAATTGGCCCGATTAACTCGTCTGATTTGAATTGAACCGACGTTCGGCGGTTGGTTCCATCAAAGTATATGGTCAGCAGTGATTACAAATATTTTTAAATCATAAAGTTTTGGTCGGTCAACAGGCTTAAGAAAAAAATAATCACTTAAGCCGAACCGATCGAGTTATTATATAATTTAATAAACAATAGGATAGGTGACTTACACATAGCTGTCACTTTGTTATTGGCTCTTGATATTACACTAGTACTATTACCTTATCTCTTTATCAGCAAAAGTCAATAGAAATTGAAAATAAAGACCAACCCACATGATAGTTAGGGTTGCAAATGAACCGAACTGTTCATGAACAAGCTCGGCTTGGTTCGTTAAACGCTCGGCTCAGCTCATTAAGGGCTCAGCTCTGCTCGGCTCGGCTCGGTTCGTTTAGTAAACAAGCTGAGTTCGAGTTCGAATATTAGGCTCATTTAGTAAACGAGTCGAGTTCGAGCTCGTATAAGCTCTGCTCGCTTATCTTTATTTAAATTATATAATAAATATATTATTTATATATTAAATCATATAAATAATATTTTTTATTTAAATATTTTTATTAAATAATATAAATAACATTAAAGAAATTATCAAGCTGAGCCGACCTCGAGTTTCATTAATATTAACGAGCCGAGCCAAGTTCGAGCCCAGTCTTTATCGAGCTCGAGCTAGAGCTTGAGCTCAATAAACGAGCTTGATAAGTAAATGAGTTAAGTTCGAGCTCAGCAAGGCTCGGCTCGGCTCGGCTCGGCTCGATTTTGTTTGTGCGCAACCCTAGTGATGGTGTCATATCTATTGAATCATTAAGTGCTCTCTTTTTCCACAAACAGATTTGCAAAGTTCGAAGTTCAGCCCTTCATCTTCTTTTACCTTTTCATTTCTCTCTCTTCACAAACAATCTGAACTTGATAGTGGAGCAATGATTTGAAGTTACGACGAAGAACTCAGATTACAAACAAGAAGAAAATAGAAGGCAACATTTGCCGTCGATGGTTGACAAGAAGATACAAAAGCGGCGACATCTAACTCTTCGTCTCTCTGATCTCATCATTCTTCCACCAAGCCCTTCATCCCTTTCTTTTATTTACCTCTCATACTGAAGCTTCTTTTTTTAGTCCTCAACTTTTGTCGTCTCTTCCTTCTTACCCTCCCTCACTCCCTGAAACGAAGAGCTGATGAATATTGCTCATCCGAACCGAATACCGACCATAGAAAAGAGACCCGATGCTGTGCGGTTTCGAAAAGTACTCGATCGAAATGGGGTGATGAATTTCCATACCCAAAGTGGTCGAGTCAAGTGACGGTTTGGCAGCAAAACCAAGCCGACTCAACCCGTGCATAGCCCTAGTGGGCAGGCCCTCCCAACTTTTGTTAAATTGCAATTTTACAATATAATTTTGAATATTTATAGAAGGGTTTTGCATTCTGACCCTCTAAAAATTTATAATTTTTTATTGTAGGCTCACATAAATCTAAATAATTTTATCCAAAAGTTTACAATTTTTCATTGATTTCATACATTTTCAGTAATTATAATATGAATTAATATTTTAACCAATCCAAATATTTGAAAAATCTCATTACTCTCATACAAATTTAAATATTTATAAAATAAATTGATATTTTAGTTCTCGAAATTTATTTAATATTGCTTCAACTCCTTTAAAATTAAAAATAAATAAATTACTTTAATCCCTCCTTACACAATTTCTAGGTCCACCACTATAGAAAACAAACACTACCCTTTACAAGGGTATATCTGCAAAATAAACTTAGCTATTTTAGTTATTTTTTTTACTATTTTATGAGATAAAAAAAAAATTATGTTTGAGATGATTTATAAATTTTTTTACAGTTGAATAGATAATTACAAAAAAAAAAATGATTAATATATAGGATATGATATTTTATTGTAAAAGTTTTACCTTATTAATTATTTTAATATATTTTTATCCTTCTAAATTATTTTAACCAAAATCTTTGTTCCTACAGGGCCAAAACTGCAAAAAATTGTCTAGCCTACCCCACAGGATAAAGTATGCGCCAATCAACAGGAGGCAGATCATGTAGGCTATCTATTTTCGGCAGTGCTGCAAAGCTCTAATTAATTAGAGCTGTTACAATGCAACTCTAATGAGTTAGTCACATATAAAAAAAAAAAAATAGTGAGGTAAAAGACAAAATATGAGAAAGAAAAAGACAAATTAATGCTCTACTAAAACTCTCTTTTTAGAAATCTAAATCATTTTTCATCTATTTTAGCAACAAAATCCACTTGTTACACAAAACAACACCCTAGGCCTATCTGTCTCTGTTTTGACTTCTTCTTCTTTTCTCTCTCTTTTTTTATTTTTTATTTATTTATTATTTTTTTTAAGAAAACAAAATAATGAAAAATTTAAAACATTAGGCTCCGTTTGGTAGAGCTTTGTAACTATGATTTGAGAATATGAGTTGTATTTTGAGTTTGTGTGTTTTAGAATTATGATTTGAGTGTAGAAAATTTGTTTGGTTATGATTTTTGAATAAAGTGTTGAATTGAGTGTGGAATTGAGTGTAGAATTGAGTTTTGAAAGTTTAATTTGACATGTGAAGTAAGAAAATTTGTTTGGTTATGAGTTTTGAAAAGAGTTTTCAAAACTTAATTCAAATTGTTATAACTCATAACAAAACACATTACTTTCACATTATTGAAAATTTTGATCAACACTCATAACCAAACTCTTTTTAAAATTCAATTAAAAAAATTATTATTAACAAAAAATAACATTAATCAATTTTTTAATTGAAAATACTACAAAGGAAATAATTTTTTTTCAAAATAAATATTCAAAAAATTTAAATCATAAATATTTAAATAATTTAATAAGTAAAAAATTAAAATAAATATTCAAAAATTTTAAATCATAAAAATTTAAATAATTTAAATATTTAAAAAATTAAAATAATTTAATATTTTAATATTTTAAATTTAAAAATAACTCTACACTCAAATCGTAACCAAACACATAAAACAAAATTCAATTAAAAAATTATTTTTAAAACTCATAACCAAACACATAACTCGAAACTCCATACTACTTTCACAACTCTACACTCAAATCATAACCAAATACATAACAAAAAAATTAAAATATTTAAAAATATTTTTATAAAATAGAGTTTGAATTTATTTTTATAAAATATTTTAAAATTTAAAAAATTAAAATAGTAATATTTAAAAATATTCAAAAAATTAAAAAAATTAAAAAATTTAAAAAAATCGTAACATATTTAAATATTAAAATATTTAAAATCTTAACAAAATTAAAATATTTTTAAAATATTGATTTGAATGGAGTTTTGAAAAGAGTTTTGAATTATGTGTTTGGTTATAAGTTTTGAAAAGTAATGATTATGTTTTGAATTGAGTTTTGAGAAATGAGTGTAGAATTATGATTTGAAAACCCTAAACAAACACCACACTCAAAAGTGAGTGTGGTACTAGATTTTGAAAACTCCACTTTGTAATTATGATTTGAGAATACGAGTTGTAATTTGAGTTTGTGTGTTTTAGAATTATGATTTGAGTGTAGAAAATTTGTTTGGTTATAGTTTTTGAATAAAGTGTTGAATTGAGTGTGGAATTAAGTTTTGAATTGAGTGTAGAATTGAGTTTTGAAAGTTTGATTTGACATGTAAAGTAAGAAAATTTGTTTGGTTATGAGTTTTGAAAAGAGTTTTCAAAACTTAATTCAAATTGCTATAACTCATAACAAAACACATTACTTTCATATTATTGAAAATTTTGATCAACACTCATAACCAAACTCTTTTTAAATTTCAATTAAAAAAATTTATTATTAACAAAAAATAACATTAATCAATTTTTTAATTGAAAATACTACAAAGGAAATAATTTTTTTTCAAAATAAATATTCAAAAAATTTAAATCATAAATATTTAAATAATTTAAATAATCTAAAAAATTTAATAAGTAAAAAGTTAAAATAAATATTCAAAAATTTCAAATCGTAAAAATTTAAATAATTTAAATATTCAAAAAATTAAAATAATTTAAAATTTTAATATTTTAAATTTAAAAACAACTCTACACTCAAATCGTAACCAAACACATAAAACAAAACTCAATTTAAAAATTATTTTTAAAACTCATAACCAAGCACATAACTCGAAACTCCATACTACTTTCACAACTCTACACTCAAATCGTAACCAAATACATAACAAAAAAAATTAAAATATTCAAAAATATTTTTATAAAATAGAGTTTGAATTTATTTTTATAAAATATTTTAAAATTAAAAAAATTAAAATCGTAATATTTAAAAATTAAAATATTTAAAAATATTCAAAAAATTAAAAAAAATTAAAAAATTAAAAAATTCGTAACATATTTAAATATTAAAATATTTAAAATCTTAACAAAATTAAAATATTTTTAAAATATTGATTTGAATGGAGTTTTGAAAGGAGTTTTGAATTATGTGTTTGGTTATGAGTTTTGAAAAGTAATGATTATGTTTTGAATTGAGTTTTGAGAAATGAGTGTAGAATTATGATTTGAAAATCCTAAACAAATACCATACTCAAAAGTGAGTGTGGAACTAGATTTTAAAAACTCCACCAAACGGAACCTTAGTCTTTGTCATATCATTTTCATTTGGTACGGAAGAGTTTTGAAAAATCCGAATACAACTTTTTTTTTTTTTAGAAAACAAAATAATGAAAAATTTAAAAACAGTCTTTGTCGTATCATTTTCATTTGGTACGGAAGAGTATTGAAAAATCCGAATACAACTTTTTGACATTTAGGCCAAGTTTGGAAAGACTAAATAAGTGCATTTTTTATCTTTTTAGACTAAAAAGTTGAGGTTGAAAATATGAATGTTTGGGTTAACTTTTTGAATTTTTATGGAAAAATGTGTAATAAAAAATTGTAAAAATTGATTTGTAGGAGAAAATTAGAATTGGGAGTTGTGCAGCCGTAATTGTTGACTTTTGATGAATAGTGATAACTTTTTAACTTTTTGAGTAACTTTTTGACTTTTTGGCTTTTTGGGGTGTTCCCAAACTTGGCCTTATTAAAAAAAATTCATTTTAATAAAAAAAATCCCAAAAATAACGGGTATGTTTGGTTTGTGTTTGAGAGATGTGTTTTAGAGATAAAAAGTACGAAAACATGTTTGGTTTGGTTTTTTTTAAAAGATGTTTTGGAAAATTATTTTGAGGTAGAGTTTTGGAAAAAGTGATTGATTTGATGTGTGTGAGAGAGAGATTTGTTTGGAAAACTTGTTTGGTTTACAAGTTTTGGGAAATTTTTTTGGGAAAATTTGTTTGGTTTGGTTATTTTTGAAAACTTATTTGTAGAGAAAATTTCCCAAATTTTTTTCAGAAAATCAAACCAAACGAGCCCAACATTTTGGACTAATCACTTCAAGATTTGTGAGAAAATTCTGTTTTTTCTTTGGGAGGGGATTCTCTCGAGTCATGATCTAGACCGAAGAAGGGTTGTTCGGACATATGAGACTCGTTACGAATTTTGTTTTGATAATTTAAATTATAAATTTTTTAAAACTCGTTGTGTATATTATTTAAAAGAAATTATTTAATAATTGTAACATATTTATTTTATTGCGCTTTTCTTAAAAAAAGTGAATGATTTATTTTTAAAAATGTACTTATATTTTATTTTTTCAGAGACAAATAAGATAAAATGAAGTTACTACAATTATCGGATTAACTTTATTTTTTGTGTGGATAATATATCAGAAAAGTTTTGTAAAAAAATAACAGTTAGAATCATCGAAATGAGACCTATAAGGGGCTTCACGGGCCTACATAGCGTCTCTGGATAGGAGAGTCTCAAAGTTGGGTGGCACAACAGGCTACTGTATGGTCCATTAAGGGCATATTCCAGTTTCTTTCGATAATCCGAACCGGTCATATTGTAATATTTGTTGAGTAGATTATTCATGTGAAAATCAAGTAAATTGGACATTTAATAAGAGGATATTTATTTTTAAAAAAATAAATGGGCAATATGATTTTAATAATTTTTTTAATATAATTAGGACTTGATCATGGGGTTATCGATACCTGATTAATTTGATTGTTTACTTTAGATGATACACTCGACAAACTTTATAATATAATGGGGCATTTACACACAAGTCATAATTTATGAATTTATACTCTATTAAATCTTAATTAAGATTTTTTAGACCTTCAAGTCCCATTGAATTTTCAATAGTCAAAATTGCCCTATAAATAATAATTGTTCATCATTTATGATTATTTATAAATGAATATGATGATTTGACATTTATTTTGATTTTCAAAACTTTAAAACATCAACTTTCAAATGAAAAAAAAAATTAAAAAAAATTATGTGCAAAAAAAAAAAAACTTAAGTTTTTGTTTTGAAAAAATTGAATTATTTTTTGGTGAAAAACTGAAAATTTTGTATCTATAAAAGAGCATGATAATGGAACATTGATGTAAAAAACTGGAAAAAAAAATTAAAATTGAAAAAATTGATAATATTTTCAGTTTTAAAATTGAAAAAAATTGATAATATTCTTGATTTATTAGATAATTGAATCAAACTAATAATTAGAATGGCAAAAACGTTTAATCTCATGCTCTATTTTTTTATCAGTTAGTGAAACAGTTATCTGAAATATTACTATGTATAATTGATAATGTTCTTAGTTTTAAAAATTAAAAATAATTGATAATATTTTCAATTTTACTAAATAGAATTTATTAATTCAAAAAATTTTAGATAAGATTTGAACTACCAGAACATTTGTAAATAAAATTTTTAAATAATTAACTCTAATATAAATTATTTAAATTATCAAAATAAACTTAAAAAATACCTAAAGACACTCACCGCGGGACTGTTGCGCCTTATGACACAACAACCACCCTTGGTCTCTTTCCCTACAGATTCGGTATACAATTACTGCTAAAGATATCTTGGAAACTGAGCTATTGAATTTTCTTTTTTCTTTTTTTATAATTTTGAATTGTCCATTACTGCTACAACCATATAAGACTTTTGCAATTACAATAACTTTCCATAAATACTTTTGCTAACATGTATGTTAAGTGTATACGTTAAGAAAGCATTAAAAAATGATAGTGCAATATGCACTAATTAGTGTATTAATTAATTTATTAATATTAATTATGATATTATTATTGACCAAACTTATTAATCACATGACAAATACTAAAAATCTCTTAAATTATGTCATATCATCAATTAATATACTAATTAGTACACTAACTAATATATATAATATTATTTATTAAGAAAATATAACTGCTCCTACTAATATCGAGGGTTGTAAAATCTTAAATGCTTCTAATTTAAATAATTATTTTTTATACTAAGACCAAAACACTTTTATTGTTTTTCCTTCCATTTTAACTTTTTATTTCTTTTTTTGGAATAAATTAATTTTAATTTTTTTTAAAATATTTTTTTAATATTTATTTTTATTAAATTAATTTCTACTTTTTAAAAATAAAATCTGAAAATTCAACCAAACAAAAATAATTTCCAACTTCTTTCTTTGGATTAACTTAAAAATAATGAAAAATATTATATATAAAATTAAAAAATAAAAAAGAACATAAACGGAGGACAAATGAATAATCATTTACCATTAAAATTTGTTGGCTCTCCCATGACAATTTTAGTTTTTCTTTTTCATTTTATTTAACAATACACTATAATAGTTTAAAAAAAACTTACCATCAATTTGTACCTCAAGAATGAGATATTTTTGTCCACGTAAGTAAATATCTAATTTATTAAAACCATAATAAATGACCTTAATGCACAAGAATGGTGTAATGATGGGTCCTTTGAGTAGTGTATTAAAAGCATAATAAATGACCTTAATGCACAAGAATAGTGTGACGATAGGTCCTTTGAGTAGTGTATGTCGATGATATTACTTGTACGGGGAGGAAATAATTCTCCTCGTATAATTTTGTTGACCAAGTCCACGCTCCTCCGTACGACGTCGCTTTGTCACCTGAAAACACAAACGTGAGCTAGCCGGCGGGTGTGTGCCGGAAACCTCTCCGATGCCTAAGTCAGTAAGCTTGACAAATAGACAAGGTCTTATGTTCTCAAAAAGTATTGTGTTCAATTACCTCCTCCAAGGTGATGCTTGTGAGCTTTTATAAGTTTCCCGTGGCACAATCCTAGTAGGACTTGTATTTCTCCATGCAGAGTCCTCCTAGGATTCATTCTCCTAAGGATAATGCTTATCCTTTTACACCCTCCCCCCACTGCTTAAACCAAGTGGGATGGTTTTCTTTATGGCCGAACTTCCATTTGACCAAAGTAAAATTGGCTATACCGAGCCACAGAGGGCCGAACTATCCTTAGCTCGGTCTTCTCCTCTAACTCCGTACTTCGGCTGCCCTGTTCAACCTTGATGTGCTTAGATCAAACTTCCAAGTAATAAGTTCTGACCGACCTAATCATTGTAAGTCATGACCGTACTAATTCCGAAACCGTCCTAACTTCAAGTTGCCAAAACCGAAGCAGCTTTGCCATTCCTTTAGCCGAAGTAACTTCATCATTTGTGAGCCGAAGTAACTTTGTCTCCCTAAGGCCGGAGTAACATTGCTCTCCTGGGCCGGAGTATCCATTACGGCCTTTTTACCTAGTCCTTCGCGTTTTGGGCCTCAATGCCCAACTCGCAGCTCGGCCTAATTTTCCCAAAAATTACCCTCTCAATTGCCCCTTAATTCCATCTGCATAGCATGATTGGGATTACCAGTCCACCAACCGAGCTGGCGTCGTTTTAAGCTTTTCCAGCCGAACTACAAACCGTCGAACTTTTAAGCCGAGCTAATTTTACTCCGGGCCCTATTTTGTCCGGTCAAAAACGTCTCTTCAATCATAGTGTCTGTAACGCTTCCCATTCTTATGACACGTGGCATGTTTTGGTTGGCTAAGGACGGCTGTCACGCCGTCTTCGTGCTTCGTGAATTTGAAACAGTTCCCGCTTTTTTCTTTCCTCATTCCTCTCTCATATTTCACAAAACACCCCTTCCTTACTGAATCATTCACCTGTATCCACATACCCTACCTTCTCTCTCTGTCTTCATTTCTCTTGCTCCCAAATCTGTGCTTTTCATCGCTGCTACTGCTCCATCTTCAGCTTCTTGTTCTCCAATCTGGTAAGTAAGCCTACCCTTCTTGCTCTTTGTTATTTGTTTTACCATCCGTTTCTGTTTTGTATGCTTTTTGCAAACATTTTTCTCCATTTGTCTGCTTTGCTTTTGTACTTTTATGAAGAAACCAGTAGAACCCCATGTATGTATGAACTATTATGTAGAAAACCAGCCTTAGATCCAAAATCACATAGCAACCGGACTAGGATACTGTTTGTCCAATATTGGTAGATCACTTCAGCCAATAACCGAACTAGAACTTGTAGGAATATCAGTAGTTTCTTCCGAACCACTCTAGCCAAGATAAGATCACCGAACAAACGTGCACATACCGAACTAGGTACTTCGGTCTATAACCGAGCTAAGCTTTCGGGGCCAAGCCGGCTTTCTTAGTTCTTAAACCGAACTTAGAAAGCCGCCCCTAGGGGCTCAACCAGCTTTCTTAGTTTTTTAGACCGAACTCAGAAAGCTGCCCCTAGACGTCAAACCGGTCTATCGAACAACCTGCTCCAACCGAGCTACCAGGCCTTCAGATGAAAGAACCAGTACTTTGAGGCCGAAGTAGGGCTTTCATACCTTGCTTGTAAATTGTAGCACGGTCCATTGATCAGTGCTTTAACCCCCTCTGTTTTTTACTTTGCAGACTTAGGTTACCCAGGCACTCCTGCGAGCGCTCAACCGAGCTTCTGAGCACGATTATCGCACCGAAATAACTTATTCGTTAAATTATACAACAAATGGGTAAGTATAGGTATTTAGTTGAGACCCCTGGCGGGATGGCCGAATTCAGGAAGGACTATAACATACCGGATGACGTCCATTTGACTTTGGCCGAAAAAGACATCACCCCCTGGGATAACGAAGGCTTCGTCCCCTTTACCCTTCAATCCATAATAGAAACCGGACTACGGTTTCCCGTACAACCGTTGATCTGTGAGTTCCTTAGGCAAACTAGGTTATGCCCTACCCAACTGTCCACCAATACATACCGTATTATTATGGGAATAGCCGCACTAAACCACCAAACCGGTTTAAACCTCGGCTTAGCCGAAATATTCCATTAATATTCCATCGGCTCGAAAGATGCTGGGTGGGTCTACTACCTTAGGATCCGCCGCCACCGAGAGAAGATTGTTAAGCACACACCGGACAAAGATCTTAATGATGATGACTTCTTCTGGGTCTCTGGGAATTTCGAGGATTTTCAAGCCCAAATTCCTGGCCGACCTATAAATTGGAAGAAGGGAGAGCCTGGTAATCTGACTTCGGTCTTCTTATTTGTATTTTATTTCGGTTTTTGTTAGTTAATAGCCGAACTAACACTTCTCTTTTTTGCAGACTTCGCCCATCTCCACTCCTTGTATAGTTATCCAAACCTTGCAATTTTGCGAGCCGCGCTACGGATTAAAGAAAGAAGTTGGGCCAAGCTTCTAAATTTTGAACCGACGTACCGATGTAGCGGGCGCCGAAAAGCAAGAGTAACCGATTTCCTACTTGAGGAAGCACCAGAGCCGGACCCAAACTTGCCGCAAATAAGATTAGTTCCTTTGACTGCCGAAGAGGAAATGGCCAAGAAGAGCAGAGTGAGGGCGCTTCTGACCGAAACAAGTAGGGCCGAAGTACCGTCACCAAGCCAAACGCAGCCTGCCGTCGTGGCCCTCCCCACTCAACAACCGTCTTCATCGCGCCGCACCAAGCGCGCCCGAACCAGCGAGTCCGAACCAAATTTGGTTGATGAAGATGAGACTGTTACTCCACCAATCTTGCCACCGAACCCCCAACCGGAACCTACCAACCGAACTGCCACCCGTTGGGTACCAAAATTGACTTTTAAAAACCGAGATGTCGAGGATGCTGATTCGGTTGTCGCCGAGAAAGATCACGAGTTGGCCTTTAATCTGGCTAAGGGAGTGTGCCTCCCCAAGGATATGGAGCATCACAGAAAGCAGCTAAACACCGAATTAAAGTCCATTCGGTCTGCAACGAAGTCCATGATCCTGGTATGCCGCTCTGTTCATTTTTCTTACTAATTTTGTGAACTTTTATCTCGGCTCATGGGAAGTCCTTGTCTTTTGCCAGGCAATTCAAAAAAACTACCATACTCACAAGAAGGTGCTGGAACTCAGACAAACTGCAAGGGATGCTGTTGCAGAAGCCGAAGTGAAGTCGGCCGAAGTAGAAGAAATCAAGAAGCAAATGGCCGAGCTTCAAGCTGAGAACAGCAGGCTGACCGGACTGGTTAGTTCGGCTGAGGCAGAAAGGATGAAGACTGCCATAGTTCTTAAGGACAAATACCTGCGCGAGTTGGTGAAGCTCGAAAGAAAGAAGGATGCCGAAATAAAGGAGAAGGTAAAGGAGGCTGACAAACAAGGCTTCAAGAGGGCAGAGGATGCTTATGCCCAACAATGCAATGCTGCCAAGGAGCTGTTCTTTAAGTGCGGCTGGAGGGGAGCCGTTGAGCAGCTCGGTCATGATCCTCAGACCGAGGTTTTCAACCCTCCAGCCTACTTTATACCGAACTCCCTGATGGAGTATGCCAAGGTCATGCAACAGCAGTTCCTTGAGGGCTCAGATGATGAAGACACTGATGAAGACTCTGCCCCTGAGGATACTTCGGTTGTGAATGCAGATGGGGTAGTTCGGTCGGAGCCCGTGGTGGAAGGTCCAACTATTGATCAACTAAGTGAAACCGTGGCTCCGGCCGAAACCATTCTTCCTGCTGAAAACGTCCTTGCTCCTGAATCCGGTCTTCAGGTTGATGCCGATGCTGCCTTCGATGCCGAGATCGAAGATCTTTTTTCCTGACTTTGTACTTTTTGTTTTCTTTGTAACCGAACTAAGCCCCCTTGTAATGACTTTTTTCTGAATGAAAATTTTACGCAACTCTTACTCCGGTTTTGATGTGTATGCCTGTGCTTTGTAATGTCTTCTATTACTCCAACTGTTATTTCGGTTTTAGTTTTCTAAACTATGCTTACCAGCCAACCACTCCTTAGCCGATATGCTTACTTCGGCTGAGGAGTACAAAGTGTTTGGTTTATTCCAGCCAACCACTCTTCAGCCATACACTTACTTCGGCTGAAGGGTAACAAGAGTTGGTTTATTCCAGCCAACCACTCTTCAGCCACACTCTTACTTCGGCTGAAGAGTAACTAGTGTTGGTTTATTCCAGCCAACCACTCTTCAGCCATACACTTACTTCGGCTGAAGAGTAACAAGAGTTGGTTTATTCCAGCCAACCACTCTTCAGCCATACACTTACTTCGGCTGAAGGGTAATAAGAGTTGGTTTATTCGAGCCAACCACTCTTCAGCCACACTCTTACTTCGGCTGAAGAGTAACTAGTGTTGGTTTATTCCAGCCAACCACTCTTCAGCCATACACTTACTTCGGCTGAAGAGTATCAAGAGTTGGTTTATTCCAGCCAACCACTCTTCAGCCTTGCACTTACTTCGGCTGAAGAGTAACAAGAGTTGGTTTATTCCAGCCAACCACTCTTCAGCCTTGCACTTACTTCGGCTGAAGAGTAACAAGTGTTGGTTTATTCCAGCCAACCACTCTTCAGCCTTGTACTTACTTCGGCTGAAGAGTAACAAGTATTGGTTTATTCCAGCCAACTACTCTTCAGCCATGCACTTACTTCGGCTGAAGAGTAATAAGTGTTGGTTTATTCCAGCCAACTATTGAAGTTAGTTTTTCCAGCTAACTTATAGTATTTGGTTATTCCGACCAAATGTCCTGCAGCCTGGATCCTTATCCTGGGCTTAGGAAGGGTGTTGGTTTAATCTAGCCAACCTCTAAGTTAGTTGTTCCAGCTAACTTAGAATAGAATGCTTGCAATATACTTAGTCTTTCAAGCTAACTTTTACAAAGAATAATTCGTGCTAAAAAGAATTTCTCATTTTATTGAAGGAAGAGAAAATTACAAATGTTTGAAAAAAGAAAAGCTAAAAGAAAAATAACTTGAGATTGGCCGTATTCCATGGCCTAGGGATTGCCTTGCCATCCTTGTCTTCTAGGTGGTATGCCCCTTTGCCTGCTAACCCAACCACCTTATAAGGACCTTCCCAATTTGGGCCTAACTTGCCGTCTCCTGGGATCAAGGTGTTTCCCATTACTTTGCGTAGTACCCAATCCCCAATCTTGAATTGTCTTGGATGGACCTTTTTGCTGTATTTTCTGATTAACTCTCGTTGGTATGAGGCGATGTGGACTAGTGCTCTTTCTCTTCTTTCTTCTGCAAGGTCGAGTTCTAAGGCTATGGCTTCTCCATTTAAGTTTGGATCAAAATTTTCGCTTCGAATTGTGGGGAGGCCAACTTCTAGTGGGATCACTGCTTCCATTCCATAAGCTAAGGAGAATGGTGTTTCTCCAGTTGATCGCCGGGGCGTGGTGCGGTAAGCCCATAAGACGTGAGGAAGTTCATCTGCCCACTTGCCTTTTGCTTTTTCTAGCCTTTTCTTTAGTCCATCCAAGACGACTTTATTCGATGCTTCAGCTTGCCCATTTGCTTGAGGATATGCCGGTGTGGAATTGTAGAACTCTATCTTGTATTCTTCACAAAAGCTTCTGAAGATTCTGCCGTCGAACTGAGTACCATTGTCTGAGATTAGTGCCTTTGGTATGCCAAACCGAGTGATGATATTCTGCCAAACAAACTTCTTCACATCTTTTTCTTTGATTGACGCCAATCCCTCTGCTTCCACCCACTTTGTGAAGTAGTCTGTTGCTGCGAGAAAGAATTTTCTGCCGCCAGGTGCTGTTGGAAGTGGTCCTACTATGTCCAAGCCCCACATTGCGAAAGGCCATGGGCTAGTTAAGGGTAGGAGTTCTCTTGCTGGTTGATGTATTTGGTGTGCGAATTTCTGGCATTTTCACACTTCTTCACGTATTTCTCTGAGTCTGCTTGCATATATGGCCACCAATATCCTTGCGAAATAGCCCTGTAAGCGAGCGACCTTCCTCCTTGATGACTTCCACATACCCCTTCGTGTATTTCGAACAGGAATGCTTCTACTTTGCTGGGATGAACGCACTTGAGGTAAGGCCCAGAGAATGACTTCTTGTATAATGCCAAAGATGGAGATAGCCAAAATCGCTGCGACTTTGCCCTTATTTTGTTGGCTTCTTTTTTCTCTTCTGGTAGGATGCCGTCTTTTAGGAACAGGATGATGGGATCCATCCAAGAAGGGCCTAACTCTGTGCAACATACTTCTTCTGCTTCGGGGTCTTCTATGCTTGGTCTTGGTAAGAAGTCGATGAGTAATGGATGAGGGGTTGATGTATCTGCCATTGAGGCCAGGCCTGCTAGCTCGTCCGCTCGGCTGTTTTCCTCCCTGCCAATTTGTTCTATCCTTACCACATCAAACTTCTTGATCTCTGTTCTGACTAACTCTTGGTACTTGGCCATTCTGTCGTCCTTTGCTTCGTATTCGCCAGAAATTTGGTTTACCACCAGCAGAGAGTCACTGTATACCATTATTTCGGTTGCTTTCATGAAGTGTGCTGACTTGAGTCCTGCGAGAAGCGCCTCATACTCCGCTTCATTGTTGGATGCTGGGAAGCCAAGGTTGATTGCTTGCTCTATAACCAGGCCGTTTGGAGAGATGAGGACTATGCCAAGCCCTGCACCATGTCGGTTGGATGCTCCATCCACAAAGAGCTTCCACATCTCTCCAACGAACAGTTTCCAGCAAGTGGAAGGATCAGACGATGTCGTGAGGTCAAGAATGGTGTTTTCTTCGAGGTCCATGTTGGCTGTCTGTCCTTTGTCCTCTGTCTGAACTGCTGGTGAGCCTTTGTTTGTCTCTTCCTTGTTGTCCTTAGTATGATCTGCCTTGGTGCTTGATTGACTACCTTCCACTAGGGGTTGCGCTATTCCGGCGTCAACTTCCGTTCCTAGTTCGGTTGTGTCAGTCAGGTCGACTGGGCAGATATGATGACTTCCAGGAGTAAACTCTGCGACGAAGTCTGCCAAGGATTGGGCTTTTATTGCGGTCTTGGGTTGGAACTTAATGTCGAATTGTCCCAACTCCACTGCCCACTTTAAGATTCGCCCACTAAAGTTCGCCCTTTCAAATAGAGCTTTTAGTGGAAAGGCTGTGAGGACGACTATGGTGTGGGCGTGAAAGTAGTGTGCCAATTTTCTGGATGCCATCATTAATGCTAATGCTAGTTTCTCCAAGGGCAAGTACCTTGTTTCGGCTCCCAACAATGTCTTGCTGACATAAAAGATGGGCAGGTGTTGTATTCCTTCTGCACAAACCAACACTGCGCTAACTGCGTGCTGAGAAACTGCCAGGTACAAAAAGAGTTCTTCACCAGGTACTGGAGTAACAAGTAGTGGTGGGGAGGACATGTACTCCTTCAAGCTTTCCAGAGCTCGGTCGCATTCTTCATCCCACTCAAACTTGGCTTTTAAAGCTTGGAAGAACGGTCGTAATCTGTCCGACGATCTGCTTATGAACCGGTTGAGTGCAGCCGCCATACCAGTGAGATGCTGCACTTCTTTGACTGAGTTTGGTCTCTTCAACTCCTGGATTGCTTTGATCTGAGAGGGGTCTGCTTCTATACCTCGGTTGGTCACCAGGAAGCCCAAGAATTTGCCAGATCCAACTCCGAATGCGCATTTGGACGCGTTGAGGCGCAGCTTGTGTTTCTTTAGGATCTGGAACATCTCGCCTAGATCTTTAAGATGGTCATTCTCATCCTTGCTTTTGACCACCATGTCGTCGATGTAAGCCTCCATTGTTCTGCCTAACAATGGTTCAAACATCTTGGTGACCATCCTTTGGAATGTCGCCCCTGCGTTCTTTAGGCCAAAGGGCATGACCTTGTAGCAATATAACCCTCTTGGTATTGTGAAGGATGTGACCTCCTGGTCTGGTTCATGCATGGCGATCTGGTGGTAGCCTCTGTATGCATCCAGGAAGCTAAGACGGTTATGCCCTGCCGTTAGGTCCACCAGTTGATCTATCCTTGGTAGAGGAAAGCTATCTTTTGGGCACGCCTTGTTGACTGTTTTGTAGTCGACGCAGACAC
This sequence comes from Camellia sinensis, assembly GCF_055761805.1. NCBI lineage: Eukaryota > Viridiplantae > Streptophyta > Magnoliopsida > Ericales > Theaceae > Camellia > Camellia sinensis. The sequence goes on from NC_138968.1 coordinate 39,017,626, forward strand.
GCCATTTACCATTCTTTTTTGGCACTACGACTGTGTTGGAGATCCACCTTGGGTAGTGTACTTCCCTTATTGCTCCTGCCTCCAGCAGGTTGCCTACCTCTTCTGCCACTATTTCGGCGTGGTGGAGTGCCGATCTGCGTGTGCGTTGAATGACTGGTCTGGCGGATGGGTGGACATTGAGTTGGTGACTGATGAAGTTTGGATCAATGCCTGGCATGTCGTAAGGTGTCCAGGCAAACACTTCGATATTAGAGGTTAAGAATTCCAAGACCTCTAATCTCTCAGCGCTGGACAACGATGAGCCAAGTAAGAAGAACTTATCCGGGTTCTTCTCATCTATTTTTACCTCCACCAAGTCTTCCACCGCTTTCTGATCAGCCTCTTTGCCGACGTCCGCGAATAGTTCATTACTTTCTGGCTCTTCCACCGAATGAACGTATCCTTTGGCAGCTCGGCTTCCATTCGCTGTGGCGAAGCACTGTTTTGACATGATCTGATCGCCATAGACTTCTTCAATTATACCGGCGTCATTGGGGAACCGTATTACCTGATGGTATGATGACGCTACCGAACGCATGGCATGCAGCCATGTTCTGCCCAGGATGATGTTGTAGGTGGAGGGGACCTTCAATACCCAGAACTCCACTTGTTTTGTTACACTTCCTGCTCTGACTGGAAGGATTATTTTGCCGACAGGCCACTCTGGCATGGAGTTGAATCCAATCAGGGGAGAAACTGCAGGTGCCAAGTCTTTGTCTTGCAGTTTCAGTTGCTTGAATGTGTCGTAATACATGATCTCACATGAACTACCCTGGTCAATCAGAATCCGCTTGACGTCAAAATCCTTTACTCGGAGAGTGACAACCAGGGCATCATTATGGGGGCAGTAAATTCGTTCCAAGTCCTTATCCGAAAAGGACATGACGTTTGTTGCCTCTGTCCTCCCCTTCTTGATGGCAGGTTGGGCACTTAATACTTCTCTAAAGTGCTCAGCCTTCTTGATTGAACCTCTGAGCTCGCATACGCGCTCAGGTTCAAAAACTCCATGAATTACATTGATAATGCCTTGAGGTGGTGCATCGTTTGGCATTCTGTTGGGATGGTCATTATGATCTTGGGGGGCCGGTTGTGCTCCTCCTTCAATGTATTCGTCCAAGTGGCCTGCTGCCACAAATTCTTCCAAGTGCTGTCTCAGTGGCGTGCAATTCTCAGTTCGGTACCCCTTTTCTTTGTGGAAGGTGCACCGTGATCTGTCATCGTAATTTTTCTGACCTTCCCCTAGCTTGGCTGGCCACTTGACAAAAGGCTTGTCTTTTATTTCGCTCAGAATCCGATATATTGGTTTTTTGAACACCGTTGTTATAGCAGTGCGGATTCTCAACCATCTTTTGTCTGGGTCTTCTCCGTTATCTCGTCTGCCACGCCCGTTTTTATTCTGCCGATCTACTGTATTGACCTTTGCTGAGGTCTTCTTTTCTGGTACTACGGTCGCACTAGATTTTGCTTTTGCACGTGCGCCATCCTCTTCTACCCTGATGTGCTGATGCACTCTCTCCATCAGGGCCTCCATGGTGAGGGGTGGCGTCATGGTAATTGAATCCCTTAGTCGGTTCCCTACTGGTAGGCCTCTTTTATACTGCGCAATGGCTAGATTGGTTGGGCAATCTCCAATCTGGTTGAATGTCTCCCAGTAGCGACTGTTGTAAGATCTGAGGGTCTCTTTTTCACCCATGTCGATGGAGAGTAACTGGTCTATCTCCACCGGTGTTTTAGTATTTGTCCGAAATCTTGTTACGAACGCTTCCGCCAGTTGAGCCCAGGAGGCTATGCTGCCTTCTGGGAGCTTTTCGAACCAAGTCAAGCCTAGGTCGCCCAGACTTGATAGGAAGAGTATGCACATTAAGGCCTCGTTTCGCCTGTACACAGCCATGACTTGGCGAAAGTGGCTTAAGTGTGAATATGGGTCCGTCTTCCCTTCATATGTATTGAATTTCGGCTGAAGGAAGCCTGATGGTAGGGGTGCGTTTTCGATCGCTGGGACAAACGACGAAGTCTGTAGTCTTGCCAATGACTTGTCCGTTGGTTCGTAGGCCGGTCGCGGTATTGGCATTCCAACCTCGACGCTTCCATGCGTCCGAGGAGCCAACTGTTGTAAGGCCGAAACTCGGTGTGGATCCCTTGCCCTGGCATCCTCCTTGCATCGTGCTTTTTCTTCTAGCACGGTTCGTAAGTCGGATGACCTGGGCAGCTCTGTTTGTCTGGATCTGGTTTGGTGTGAATGTGAAGGCCAATGCGTGCTTCCTTCAGTGTATGATCTTTCGGATCTCGTCCTCTCAGACCTGGAGTGACGAGTCCTTGAAGATAAGGAGTGAGTGTCGCCTGTCCTGAGGCTTCTGCTCTCTCATTGGGAGGGTGTAGTATTCCTACTACGATTCTCTGAGTGGCGAGGGGGCGTCTTGTGTTTGCGCCCCTCTCCTGTCGCCACATCTTTAGTCTTCATCTGGCGTTTCAAAGCCTCCATGTCCGCCGCCATCTTTCGAATTAGTTCATCTTGTTCCTTCACGCGATCTTCCAGGGCTTGAGGATCAATCCTCCTCTTTTGCCTGTCAGGACTCTGAGAATGTCGAGGGCTGCTATTTCGCCTTCCCCTGCCACTCCTCCTGGAATTATGTTGTTGGGGCTCCAGATCTGCCATAGGAGGGACAGAGGGTAATCCTTCACGCCTTGCGCCCCCCTCTGGAGTTAGTCCGTCGACGGCGGACTGCGGCAAGTCTTCAATGTGTGCCATTGAATGAGAAAAGGAGAAGCTTAGTCAAGAGGTTTTTGTTCTTGTCTGTTCTTCCCACAGACGGCGCCAATTGTACGAAGAGGAAATAATTCTCCTCGTATAATCCTGTTGACCAAGTCCACGCTCCTCCGTACGACGTCGCTTTGTCACCTGAAAACACAAACGTGAGCTAGCCGGCGGGTGTGTGCCGGAAACCTCTCCGATGCCTAAGTCAGTAAGCTTGACAAATAGACAAGGTCTTATGTTCTCAAAAAGTATTGTGTTCAATTACCTCCTCCAAGGTGATGCTTGTGAGCTTTTATAAGTTTCCCGTGGCACAATCCTAGTAGGACTTGTATTTCTCCATGCAGAGTCCTCCTAGGATTCATTCTCCTAAGGATAATGCTTATCCTTTTACACCCTCCCCCACTGCTTAAACCAAGTGGGATGGTTTTCTTTATGGCCGAACTTCCATTTGACCAAAGTAAAATTGGCTATACCGAGCCACAGAGGGCCGAACTATCCTTAGCTCGGTCTTCTCCTCTAACTCCTTACTTCGGCTGCCCTGTTCAACCTTGATGTGCTTAGATCAAACTTCCAAGTAATAAGTTCTGACCGACCTAATCATTGTAAGTCATGACCGGACTAATTCCGAAACCGTCCTAACTTCAAGTTGCCAAAACTGAAGCAGCTTTGCCATTCCTTTAACCGAAGTAACTTCATCATTTGTGAGCCGAAGTAACTTTGTCTCCCTAAGGCCGGAGTAACATTGCTCTCCTGGGCCGGAGTATCCATTACGGCCTTTTTACCTAGTCCTTCGCGTTTTGGGCCTCAATGCCCAACTCGCAGCTCGGCCCAATTTTCCCAAAAATTACCCTCTCATTACTTATTCGTGTATGTAGAGGACATTACTTATTTGGCCATTTTCTTGCTTACTCGTGAAACAGTTATCTGCCTATCAATCATGTTACTTTCAGTTGGTAGTGTAAAAATGGCCACGACCCGTGGACGGTCTGAAATACATCCACGGTTTGAGATGGGCCTAGCTTGTTTAGAGTCATTTGGGCCGAGGCCTGAGTTTAGCCCGAGTTCTTAAGCCAGGGGCCTAGACCATCATTTTGAAATCTCGGCCAGCCCGGCCCGCCTAACTCGACCAGTGGCCTAGCCCATCGGTCCGCTTAAGACCCACTCAAAGCTCGGTTCGCCAGAGGCCCAGTGTTTTTTTTAGTGAAAAATGATAAAATTTTAATAGAAAAAATTAAAAAAAAATAAAAATGGTTAGGCCTGCCCAAGCCCGAGGCTAGGCCTAGGCCTACGGGGCCGGCCCAAGGCTCGCCCCATCCAAGGCCTGAAGGCCTAATTTTTGGCCCGTGGCCTAACTCGGCCCAAATTTTGACAGAAGCTCGCGAGGCCCAACATGGGCCCGACTCAGCCCTGGCCTGGGTAGACTAGGCCGGGCCAGGCCAGATTTACACCCTTACATTCAGTGTACAAAGAAATGCCTTTCCTGTGTTCTTTCTATCCTTTTTCTCAACAGAAAAACCGATAGTATCAAATGATGTGATGTGGGGAGAGCCTTCCTCTCATGGGTATACAAGTAGGGGTGTAAAATGGCTCGTAATTCGGGATCGACTCACTCAGGTTAGGCTCATATTTAAGCCTAGATTGGGACCCTAGGCTTGGGTCTGGACTGTTATTTTGATTCCCGATCTGACCCGTGGGCCCGGCCATCAGCCCGCTCAAGGCCCATTCAAAATTCGGCCCTTGACCCAACCTGTCTATGGCCCAATGTCATTTTTAGTAGAAAATACTAAAATTTTGGTAGAAAAAATAGAAAAAAATTTAAAAAAAATGTTCAGGCCTGCCCAAACCCAAGGCCCTGCCCGCCAGCCTGTCCAAGATCCAAATACCCCCTGGGTCTGGGCCTGATTTTTGGTTTGTGACTCTGTCCTATCCAGCCTGAATTTTGGTGGGAGTCCAAGCGGCCTGACATGGGTCGGTCCAAACTCGGGCCTGTATGGGACAGGCCAAGCCCAATTTATACCCTTATAGTAAGCAATTGAAAATAGAAGAAATTATAAATAATTAAGTCAGTCTTAAAATAATTGTACTACACGTAAAATTTTTATTTATTTATTTATTTTGTGTAAGTCAGATACACAGAAAGACTTGCAACATCATAAAAATAAAAGAGTAAATTATACTGATCTCACTTGAAATTTAGAAAAAAATACAGTAAGAGTTCCTTTAGCATATGAGTTTTTTGGACGTTCTGACTGAAATAGCAACAAAAAATCAAAATAAGCTAAAAAAATCAATAACAAAATGTCATATCTAAATATAATTATTTTATTATTTCTATCACAAAAGTTAGAAACTTCAAAAAAATTATTCCAAATAAAACTTTATAATCTTACATTAAAAAAAATCTCACAATTTTAATTTAATTACATTGATCACCCTTTTAATTGGATTAAATAGATCAAAACTAGAGCCGACTTTTGCCCAAAGGGGGCAAAGCCGCAGCTTTGGCCTCCGAAAAAAGAGTTAAAAAAGGGTGTCTGATTTTTTTTTTTAGCTATTATACTAGTTTACCAAAAAAAAAAAAAAAAAAAAAAAATGAATTTGAAAGGCCTTGGTTCAGACCCCGGAAGGACCCCAGCACACCCCCTCCACGTGGGAGGCCGCCAATGGAGAAGAAAAAGTAAAAAAAAAAAAAAAATTTTTTTGACCAATCAAAACAGACCCTCAGCACCCCACTAGCGTCTTATGCATTTTCCAATAATTGATGCGTGAAATATTTAAAACTAATAAATAATTACTTTTTATTTAAAAAATTCAAAAAAATAATTCACCTGATTTGGTTTACACTGTTTTCCTGAAAACTAATTTTTTTTTTATTTTCTGCATTTTTTTGGCTTTAGTGAATTTTTTAATCATATTTTATGTAATATTTTATTTTTTATATACACCGAATCTAAATAAACTTAGAAAAATATAATATTTGTAAATTTTTTTTAAAAAAAATCACCAAATATAAAAAATAGAAAAAAAAACAAAAATTCAATACACTTTTATATTTTGTTGTATTTAATAAATTTTTAAAAGATTTTTGCACAAAATTTATACATCAAAATTAAAAATTGAAAAAAAAATGATTAAAATATTTTTAAAAATGATTAAAAATACAAAAACACGAATTGAAAATTCAAAAAATTATTTTTAAAAACTCAAAACCAGACAGCGTGATTGATATTGTGAGTTATTTGAAATTAATATAGGCTTATTTATCAAATGAATGGATTGTGTATATAATATAATTAGTTATACCAATTAAAAATTATTTATGGTAAAAGAATTTTTCAAATTTAAAATTGAGTAAATATTAGATTTGATCAACTATATCAGAAGAAATATTAAATCGATTAGTAATTTTATAATCCCAAGAGGTTAACATAGTGGGTGCAACTTAGAGTTTGGGAGTATGTTTCTTCTAGGCCTCAAGTTCAACTCCTGCTATCAATTCTTTGGAGCCACACTTGCGAACATTGCGGATCCACATGAACCCACAACTTTGAGATGCAAGAAATAACCAAGAACTGCTTAAGCAAAAGCGATGTAATTCTGATCAATCCATGAGTTTATCTGTTAGTTGCTTCTATTTAAATGGTAAAAGATCATACAATTTTTGTTGCATCAAACCATCTGTAGAATAGCCCTGAGGCAAAATCTCATTTCAAGCCCCCCAGGGAAACCAGCATATTAATGTGTTTTATCGTATATATCAACACCTTATTACTTTCTTCAAAAGTTAATAATAGAGATTTCCATTAGAGCACTGCCAAAAATCGATCAATTTCTATTAGGATCTGGGATTAGTCAATGTGTGTGGAAACTAGTCTAGACACTTATAAAAAAAATAAAAATAAAATAAGAGCAATGCTTGGTAATTCGAATATGAGGTTGGCTCGAATGACTCGAAATTCACTTTGCTGGTCGTCTAGCCGGTCGTCCGGTGAGGAGATTGACAGTTGCGGCCGACAAAGGTGACAACCGCGGTAGACAATCTTTCACTCAGTCATCCGGGCGGACGATCGGTCAACACCCATTCGGGCCATTCAAGCCTCCTCCAATTCGAGCTACCACGCTTTTTCCATAAAATAAATTTATCTATTAAAAATGAGTTAGTTGAGAAGTTCACTGCTGGAAAATTCACTTTTAGCGGCATTTTAAAAACGCCGCTAAAAGTATTAAAAACGTCGCTAATTCTTTTTGTGATGTTTAGTACCAAACGCCGATGACGCGGCTGTCGCTATAACTTTATGACGTTTGAGAAACGTCGGTATATTAGTATAGGCGGCGTTTTTAAAAACGTCGCCAAATGTCCTACCTAACGGTACTATGACGTCACTATGACATTTAGCGACGTTTTTGAAAACGCCGTCATAGACATTTATACCTTTTAAAAATCTAACCGTTGGGATGAGATATAGTGACGTTTTTTAAACGCCGCCATAGCCTTTTTTTAATTTTTAAATTGTGCTAATTTTATACGGTTGAACAAAAAAAATACCTGTCAAACAATTATTAAGAACTAATAATTGATGTTTACTAAAATAATAAATAAACTAAGCTTGAAAACAAAATTAAAAATAAAAAACAATACATTGCACACCTAAGAATAAAAACAATTCATGTTCAGACTTTAAATACATCAATTAAAATCAAAATGGTTAAGAAGTGTAATTTGCCCAAAAAAATTAAAAAGGAATAGAAAGCACACTAATATGGTTTATAATATTAAAAATACCACTTGTCTTGCAACTATATCCAAAGATGAGCCTAAACTATGTGCAACAGATGATACATTTGGAATCATACAGTACACTATAATCCAATTAAACAAGATAAAAAGAATTAGAGGGGGAAAAAAGTAAAAGAACAAGAATAAATAAAAAAAGCTTAATCATATTCCCTCCAATGGCTTTTTCCCTCTCCTCTCACATAAATTCTACATGTAACAACTTCATATCCATCATGATGATCATCCCTGTCAAACTCTTCACTTGCTTCTCCCGAGTAAGTACAACTGCCACATGTGAAAATATTCAATGTGGAGACAAGAAAATAATTGACAATTAATTTTTTATAACATAAAGCCGCCGCATGTAATTTTCACTTGCTTCTCTCGTCCAAACAGGTTGTAAATGAACGATGATGGTAGAAGAATGGTGAATTATAATTGCCAGATACACATGGACATTGTATGAATGATAATGGTCATTATAGAGTGCCAATTATCTGCTTTAAATGAAAGAAATTGACTGCCAATTGACTGCCAATTGCAATAAATTTTAACAAAGAAATTGACTACCAATTGCAACAAATTTTAACAAAGCAGATAATAGCAGGCCTTTAAACCATTTTTTTCTCCACAGGGATTTTCATCTGGGCCCTCGTTCTTGCATTCTACATGGTTCAAATGCTAATAATTTTGTTTGGTCTCAGCCAGACGCTATGTTATTGAGACCTTTTCATCGCAGAGGATGGTTTTTAACAGACCCTTTGTGCTTTCCATTGTCCTATAGTGGTTCATGTTAAACACTCACATTTCTTAACACATTCAAAGATTAATTAAGCCTTATTTCCCAGACAAGAAAAATTACCTCATAGCATATCCAGCCTACGGACACAATAACAGCGACTGCCAAAGCATTAGTAAACTTCCTGTAAATATCTAGTTTTGCCAACATGCGTCGAGCCTGCCACATCACATCGATAAACAAATGTTACTTCAGTGGATTTTTTCAGAATTCAAGCAGCAATACTTATATCACATATCAATAAAAATAATGTAGGTGTCATCATTGAATTTAGCCTAGAACATCACAAACTATCCCCAGCAGCAATATAAATCAATGTTGATGGAGGGTAACCGAGAGCTTGAAGAAATATTCCCACCTCTTCGGGGGTTAATGGACAAAAGCCTCCTTTTCTCTGTTCTGTTGAATTTATCTTCTTCATCTTCCAGTGGAGGTACATTATATCCAGTGCAGAGGCAGGAAGTTTTGCCACTTGTCAACATATAGCCTAGACATGTACAAATGTATGAAATCACATACGTACATCTGTACATAGGTATATCATCATTTTTAAAATTTTGCATGTATATATATATACAAGATATTTACCTCATTATTCTTAGCTCTTCAGATTCTGCATCAGTAAGACCATGAGTACAGCTAGTGAAAGATAACATGTCTTTCTCATATCTCAGATGAAGAGCAATGCATCTTCCCCCATGGGATCTCAGCCGCTCCACCAGCTTCTGCGGTCTCACTGTCATGTATTCTCAGAACCTAATTTAACAGGAATATCCCCGTAGGAGGCCTCTCAAAAGTAAATTACCACCTACATCATACTCGGAGCAACATTCTATACAAACCTCGTAAGGTTTTAAATGCTAATGAGATTTCAAAAATTTTGTCATTCCATTTCAAATGGAGTAATAGATCCAAAACCATGCATGGTGGCAAATGTTTGATTGATTATAATCATTATAAATTCAACACAGGAAGTCCCAAAATTTGTAATAAAATTCTAAGGAGCATTCAGAATTTTGGTAAGATCAATTCAATTGTAACTGGAACTAGATTCCAAATTTATTTGGCAGATGAATGCTGGAGAGACAAAAGTTCTAACCTTCCTAAGATTGTCAATAGAAGGAGAGAAGTGGAGAGCATAATGCAGAGCACGACATCTCAACCTTTGGATATAAACAGGTAGATCATTATTTGCAAGTCTGGAATCTGATTTTACAACATGAACCACCTGCAAAAAGTGAGTTGATAAATGATCCCTCAAGCTCAAACAACGTGATAATCAGATTACTCTTTGTCTAGGTTCAAATTGGTTTTTTCATTTATTTCAATAAATAACAAACATAAAATTCAAGTTTAATTGCTCAACCTTACTCCTTGGGGAAAACATTGTGAAGGCATTATCCCTTCATCTAAAATGGCTGTTGTTCCATGTGACAACAAAATGCCACCAAACTCGGTTTTTTTGTCTAGCCAGTAACTTTTACTTCTTTTTAAAAAAATCTTTCTTCTTTCCACGGCCTCCTTTTTTATTTTATTTATTTATTTCTTTTGTGTGAGTGCATGTGTGTATTAGTGCTAGAAAAATTAATAACTTCCTAAGCCAGCATATGAATCTATGTATACCATGACAAATACTAGACTGCAAAATTGCTCGCAAATAATGTACCTGATAATCCTTCCATAAATCCATCATCTCCTCATAGTAGCTCATACCAGACCAAGAAGTAGAACAAATGAATATTCACTGGGCCAATATAGAGGCATCTTCATGATCATATATTTCATCATGTAAATCTTCATGCGAATTAGGAACAACAGCAACTGAACTGTGCTAAACCTTAACACCAGTAGCCTAAATTTCTCCTGATAGTGTCTACAAAGATGTTAGGTAATTCAAGGAAAATTACAACTATATAGGGCACCTGAATGACATATTATTATCACAACACAAGGAACTTAAAAAACTTATAATAGAGTCAGCAACCCTACATTTACAAAAATGTGTAATAGGAAAAATAAATTGGACAACTCTACGAAAATAGAGGTCAGCCAGCCAAAATTCAGCAAGCACATTTCCAAACAACCAGATAAACCAAGACAATATTTTAGCTATGTAATATGTGAAGATAATAGAAAATAGTGCCACTCAGTGAAAACTAAATTCAACCGCTTTCAAGTTACAATTTGGGTAGCAAAAGTTTGTAGCAAAGAGGAAACTACATTGATGATAAGGGTTTGATGCATTTCTGCAATCTGGATGCACTCTTCCTTCTTCATTCACATTTTATGCCTCTATATTGCTCTTATTGCCTGAAGAAAGCAATCCAAATATGAAAGAACATTTAGATTGTAAATTTAGGTTCCGAAACCAAATATCATACATGCACGCATGTGAACACACAATCAATTGAAGCTCAATCTACAATTTACTCAAACTAAAACCCATAATCTATATCTATATATATTTTTTATTTTTTATTTATCAATCCTGCATAAATCCTAGTAGCCTTTAGTGAGAGATTTATAAAGGCTACTAGTAATTTATCAATTTCATAAATCCTGCATCGCTTGCACCATATCCCATATCTGTATAGACAAAGCAACAACAAGATCTGTGCTGCCGTTCTTGGATTAGAAGTTTAGTAGTCTTCACCTTTTCGAACGCTCTAGCCGGGGCCCGACCCTGCACCACTAGAAATGGAGCTCTGTAGTACTCAACAGGGCAGTTGAAATCCCTGAACTCGAATGCCAAGAAACCAATGTGCTTTGTGATTGGGCTACCATTCACTTCAAATATCGAAGTTTTATCAGGAGCTACAAAGGAGAGCATGCAGAGAAGGGACTCCCATTGTTTTCTTCCAATAGAGTCACCAACAAACATAAGCCGGCGGTTTCGCAGCTTTTCCAGCATGTTCTTTGCATCAAAGCTAATTTCAAAAGAGATGAACCAAATAAGAAACTTTTTATCTCCCTCCGATCAATCGAAAAAGGATGGATATACTTGATAATAACTTTACTACAATTGAAAAAGGATGTATTACAAAAACAAAAGTAAAAAAGTTGCAATGACATGATATTTAATAAATCAACAAAACAAGAATAAGGTTCTTGTGCTTGCATCTTTAGAAACACTAATAAATTTGAAGGAGAAGAGAATGATATAGGAAATGATTGAACTCTTACATTGGAAAGTCCAAGCTCTATCTCTTCCTGCGAATCATTCAATATAGAAATCAGAACCAGGGGTTTTTTACCTACCCATAATTTTTAGAATGGGCATTAGTATAATTTTTATAGATGAGAAAGGGTCAATACATATAGGTTGATAAATGAGGGATATGACAGGATCATTTCAAATCAAACATCAAAACCATTCATAGAATATCAAAGGATCGATTTCACCTTAAGAGAGAGAGAGAGAGAGAGAGAGAGAGAGAGAAAGAGAGAGAGAGAGAGAGTGTGGAGCTCACCGTTCTGAATCGCTGAGATGAACTTCGATTTCCATTTCGAGAGAGAACTTCGAAATCGCTCGGATGAATCATCGATCTGAATCGCTGAGATCGATCTGAACCTCTGAATCAACAAGCTGAATCTCTGCGATAATTACGAAATCTCTGCAAGACAGCACAGAGAGAGAGGGAGAGGGAGGGAGACAGAGAGAGAGAGAATGGAGCTTACCGATCTGAATTGCTGAGATGACCTTCGATTTCGATTTTGAGATATGAATCACTGAGACCGATCTGAATCGTTGAGATCTGAATCATGATCTGAATTGAAACCGAAGTGATATGAACTCAGATCTAAATCTAAATCGAAATCCAAGTGATATGAACTCAGATTTGAATCGCAATATGAAATCGCAGCGATATGAACTCAGAATTTTAAAATTTCGAGATATGAACTTTGATTTCGAGATCTGAATCACTGAGACTGATCTAAATCGCTGAGATGAACTTCGAAATCGCTCTGATGAATCACTTCGATTTCGAGAGAGAACTTCGATTTCTGAGGATTCCATTGATAAGCAACTGAATCTCTGTGAGATAACACGCATTTGAAGACAACAGAGAGAGAGAGAGAGAGAGAGTATTTGCGTGTGCATCGGTTCAATTTGAGAGTTGAGATTCTCAGATTTGAAAAGGAAGCGCGTGAGATAACACGCATTTGAAGACGTTTATAAACGCCTCCTATTCATAAAACGGCACCGTTTTAATTAAAGAAAAATAAGACGTTTATGAAACGCCGTTAAATAGTAAAAACAGTGACGTTTTAAAAACGCCGTTAAAAAAACGCCACCTAAACCCATATTTTTTGTAGTGGTTGGATTATGCAAACTTGATTAGCAATTTTGTAATTAAAATTTTGAGAATAGTGATGTTCAAGTAATATTTTGTTACAGCTTGTTTATTTTTTATTTAGTATTTAAACTCAGATTATTTTGATCATTTTTTCATTGTAAACTTTTTAAATATTTAAATAAATTTTAATAATTATATATAAGAGTAACCATTTTGTAAGCACATTAAAAAAATTTATATAATCTTTTAATCATAATTTTTTTTAATATATAAAAAGCCCCACACTAAGTGTCCGCTTTAAATCTCAAAAATGTCAAAGCCGCCGTGATCGAAACCAATGCAAATAGAGCAAAAATATAAAAATAAACAATGTGAAGTATACATTTTCATGTAAAATATATGATAATTTCATTTTTTTCATCTATATAATTAACTAATTATTAATAAAAATAAATTAAATGTTATATGAATTAAAATGTAAAGAAAATTCAATCTAATTATGTTAAAATTATAAAATTTATTGTATTTTTTTTTCTTTTTTTTTTTTTTCTAAATTTCAAAAGAGGTCAAAACAGTTTGGCTTATGTTCTCACTTTTCAATTAAAATGTAATGCCCCCTTAAAATACCAGTGCTTTTTCAAGAGTTGCATTGCTTAAGCACTAATATTGTCCAAAATATAAAGGAAATGAAACAAGGGAAAACTATCATAAAGTCCCCTCTTAGGAATAGTTACTCAAATTAGTCTCACGTTTTCCTATTACTTTGATAAGTTTTGTTCGTGTTAGACAATATAATTGTGAGATGAGATCTTGTTTTTTTTTTATGTTTGGTAAGTTTTGGTAGACGATTGTACCCTTGTCTCATTAAGTGACGTTATTTTAAAGAGAGTATTGATGTGACATGAGACATATTCCACCACAATGAAGGGTTATAAAAAGACAATAGTATATTTTTTTCTTACTGTAACATTTATTGTTTTCCGTTGTAACACCCAACAAAAACCCAACACTGTAACATCCAACAAAAAGGATGTAGTGCTGATGTAGCATGTTCTACCACAAGGAAGGGTTATAAAAAGGTTATAGTGTACTTTTTCTCACTGTAATATTCACTTTTTCCCATTGTAACACTCAAAAAACCCAACAAAAGGTTGATAGAGTGTTGATGTAACATGTTCTACTACAAGGAAGGATTATAAAAATGTTATAGTATATTTTTTCCCACTGTAACACTCAATAAAAATCCAATCAATTACTAATGCCTTATATGACCACTCAAAAGGTTTAAAATAATGATAAATTGTCATTATGCATCCAATAGGACCAAATGGAATATAAGAAAAATCTTGAAACTATTGGATCACAATTTCAACATTTAGAATTTATTGGTCAATCTCCTACAAAATGATTTGTTGTTTTAAATTTGGACAGTTCTTAAGTGTGCCTTGCATATGGTATGCAAGGCACATGTACCTATATGCGTTTTCTTAATTTTTAGGTAAATTATAAATACATCATTATAATTTTGAAAATTATAAACTTTTTTGCCAAAATTTGCCATTTAATAAACCTAACAAAATAAATAGATAAAATTTCATATACAATAATAAAATTACCAAAACGATTAATTGAAATATTTATAACACCATTAATAACTGTTAATTGACTTAATGGTTGATTAATGAAAGTGGTAATTTGTTATGCAATTAGAAATTTGATGGGGTGAAATGTAATTTCTAAAACTACAAAAAATAATTAATATTTTAAGAAAATCTCAAGGAGTGTATTTATAATTTATCATTAATTTTTAGATTAAGTTTCTCTCTGGTCCAAAATTTGAATTAGAGGTGCTATTTGGAGTTGTGGGGTTTATCATAGGTCATGTTTTGATAATCGAAACTATTTATTTCATAAAACTCTGCGTATGTATCATTCATGAAAATATTGAGGTTAATTTGATAGTCGTAGTCTCTTCATTTTATCGCGTCTGTCTCTAAAAAATTAATGGTCAGTTTTTAAAAATATAGGTTTCATTTGGCTTAGGCTTTTGGGACTAAAAAAGCATAAAAGATAGGCTAAATAAGTTAATAAGGCAAAATGTCACATCCAAACCATAATTATTTCACTTTTTCTTTTACAAAAGTCAAAAAAATCAACCCAAATGAACTTTTTAGTCTAAAGCTAAAGAAGTCCCAACTCAAAAAAGCCAATCAAAAATTTTTTTGCCAAACGACAACTATGTTTATCGTCTAATTTTTTTAGATAATTGTGGTAAAATGAAAAGATTACAGTTATTGGAATGATTTAAATATTTTGCATGGATGATATACATACAAAATTTCATAAAATAAACAGATCAGATTATCACAACGAAACTCATAATAGGCCACTCGAGCCCAGACAACACATCCAATCCTAATTCTTAATTTTGTATAATTTTAACGCTTGCTTATGTACTCAGAATTTGTATGGAAAAACGCTAAGAAAATCTGTATATGGCTAAGATTCAACTCATGTTTTATAAAACTCACATTTATAATCCCAGTATAATGCAAATGACACAATTAATCAATCAAATGATTTGATCATAGTAGAAAAAGATCAGATTAGAAAAACATATAATTTTTTTTTATGAATATATGTGCATATCTAATTATATTTAATATATAGTATTAAAAATAAAATAGGAAAATTAGCAATACCTCCTCCATCATAAATCTATAATTCCTAGCAAAAGATGATTCAAAGTTGAAGTCCCTCTGTTTTTTTATTTAGGGAGACAGAGTCTATTTCCATTACTTTTTATAATTTTTTATGACTAGTTTGACGATTACTTCACTTCGTCCTCAATACCTCAATCATAAAAGGTGTTAAACAAGCCGAATAGTTAATTGTTTAAACTTAATTTGATAATTTTAACGAGTTTTAAAATTTATTTAAGTCTGGTTCGTTAAACTTTCAAGCCGATCTTAAATGAAGTTTTGTCAAGGAGAACTCAAGTAATTTGGTAGTTTTAGGCTCACCGAACTGAGTCGAACGAACAATTGACTATTTAAACTTGGTTTAAAAATTTTAATGAGTTTTAAAATGTGTTCTAACTTGATTTATTTACTTAACGAATGAAGATCAAATGAATTTTTAACAACCCAAACACCAATCAACCTCAAATTATTTGATTCATTTATCACTCGTAAGAATCCCAAAATAACTCTCAACGTGATTATGATTGCAATGAATAAACCACTTAAATCAAAGTCAACAATGCAATTTATCTGAGTGGAGTTTACCTGCCTACTTTCGGTCTTTTGGGAAGATGTTAAAAGAGTCAGTTTTTTGGCTTTTTAGCTTTTTTAGTAAAAAAAGTCAGTTTTTTTAACTAAAAAAATCACCAAAAAAGTTAAAAAATTAACTTTTTACCAACTTTCCAAAACACTAGCACTATAGATGTGATCTTTCAAATCACTAATGCATTGACAGTGAGCATTCTATTGGTTGTTGTTCAAATTAAGCGGCAACTTGAATTCATTCCAGTCATTATATTTGTAGTAGAAGAATTGCTTTGAATTCATTTCATTATTTGTTTTCCTTAATGTTATTCCCACTTTTGTGGCCAATGTGATGCCTGTTATGATTTGTTGATTGTTGTTTTGTTTTGGGTTGTTTCGAATGTCACTTTGCCAATCTTGGTCGGAGTTTTTCATTTTATTATTTTCTTTGCTTCGCATATGATTGGTTTATTTTGTGTCAACTTAATTAGGATATGTTTTGTTGGCAATGTTGCATTTTATCACCATGGATCGTTGTTTGTTTTTTATTTTACTCATTCTTTTTTATTAATAAAAATTCTTTTTTGTCTGATAATTTTTTTTTTAAACAAAAAAGAATTGAACCAACAAATCTTCTTGTGCATGAGATGCATACAAATATCAATATTTATCACATAACATTAGAAAACACACATAAGAATGATATATTATGTGTTAAATAGAATCTATGGTGCAAGATTATAGTATTCAACAGGACCGCTCAATATAATATTTGTATATTGTTATTGTTGGCTTATTTTTCCTACGAAGGAAAATATCATAAATGCGAGCGTGCCAGCAAGGATTGAAAAATCCTTACAGATTAAATTCAAGCCAATTATCAAGCGATTGTGTTGACTGTTCTTTTGCCTCAACGAAGAGGACTTCAAATTTGCCAAGTGTAGCGAAAAGAAAAAGTAAAAGAAGAAAAAGGGACGGAGAAAGATGATTGAGTGAACAATCAAAGTAATAATTACTTACCTCTACTCCTATGCTTCGAAAAGAAAGTGCATAAAATGCTTCGAAATGGAAATGCTGAAAATAAATGCTTCGAAATGGAAATGCTGAAAATAAATGCTTCGAAATATAAATCTATGTTAAGCTACTCCTAAGATAAGAAAAATGACAAGAAATATTGAAATCAATTGTCTTTGATTTATGTTCTGGATCCTTTACAATGTAGCCATTAATGGCTATTTATAGAAGAAAAAAATCAGCAATAACTACTTAGTAACTACCGATTTCTTCCATCTTCATTCTTGTCTTGCCATGTGTCATTCCACTCATCCACTTTGTCCTCCCACTCATCCACTTTGTCCTTCATATTCTCCATTATCTCTATAACTTCTTTTAACTTCCAAATGAATAAGAGGATGCCACGTGTCCTGCAATTATATAATAAATAATAATAAAAATTGCAGATTTATGGTGCTAACATTACCCCCTGCGGCCCTTAAAAATGATGTTTATTTGAATTTTTGAAGGGCCGAACCAAGCACATGACTAACCTAAGCAGCAAAGTGCTTCGAATGAGGTAACAACACCAATAAAGTGCTTCGAATGAGTATGAAATTATGACTAGATGACTCGAATTATTACTAGTAACAAGCTTCGAAAGTGATATAAAGGACCAAAATCATTCTTCGAAGGTCGATGGAACCGACAAAAGACGAATTACATCCTCAAAAATACTCGACAAAGCTTCGAAGGTTCACAACCACCATTATTATTTCTTCGAAGCTGTTGTTGATGCAAGATAGAGTGCTTCGAAGCTTACAAAATTATGGCAAAACGGCTTTCGAAGCAACTTATGGCAAAACGGCTTTCGAAGCTGTTTTTGGCCAACCATTGTGGTTTATTCAAAACTTATATGTTCTGGTTCACACATAATTAATGGAAATATTAATTTTGTGTTTCGAACCAATTATTAATTCTTCGAAGACACCAAAACTGTTGTTCTTCGAGCCAACTTATGATGCCAAAAACAGGCATTATTCGACAACTAATTAATTGTCATTTTACATATATTTGAAGAGATGTACACATTTCGAAAGTTTTCAAAGTTTTATACAGTTTCGAAGGTGAAGTAATCAACATTCGAAACAACTCTTGATGTTTCGAATGTATCTTCAAAGCTTTATACAGCTTCGAATGTGAAGTAATCAACCTTCGAAACAACTCTTGATGCTTCGAATGTATCTTCGATGCTTTGATTGTGTACATACAAACAACTGGCCATCAATTTGAAAAGATAAGCCATTCTCAACCATTTATTTAAATGCACAGGCTTTTTCTAGCCAAGTTCATGCATTTTAAATGGTCATCCCTTGTTCTTAGTGCTTCAAACTCATAAGAACAATTTGTTAATTTTATTAGCCACATCATCATAATTATATTTTGATGTGAACCACAAATCCAAAAAGGATTTTGAACACCAAAAGTCATGGTATGGTGTGACCATGAAAATTCATACTTTTTGACATTTTGAAAAATGTCAAAAATTTTGAATTCATGAACAGTGGCTTGTTCATTATTCTTGACCATGTTTGGTTTAAAAACATGACTTTCGCCAAATTGATTTTCATAATTCTTTGGCAAAGTGGGTTGTTTTTCCATGTTAGCCATTAGTGGCTTATGAAAATCTCCCATAAGAATATTATTTTCATGACTTGACTCTCTAAAAATTGGTTTTTGGACCCCCCGAGTCATGTATGAAATATCATTCTTAGCCAAATTTGGCTTAAAAATATGCTCTTTCGTTATGTTAATTTCATAATTTGGCTCTTTAAAAACGGATTCTTGAACCCCCCGAGCCATTGATGAAATCAACTCTTTGCTTTTGCTATTTTTAACCATGGAAAAATTCTGAAAAAATTCACCAATTCCGGCCATTAAGGCCTCAGTTAAAGACTTGGTAGTGAGAGTTGATAACTCATCATGCCATTGGCGAATTTCCATACCAAGTTGATGAATTTCTCCAATTAAATGGTGTCTTTTTTCTTCCACCAAACAATATTGTAAGGGATGAAAATTTATTTCATCAAGAAAATGGATCTCTTCTTGAAGATCCAAAATTTCTTGTTTACGCCAATAAATTTCATCTAGGCTATTTGAAATGGACAAATCCAATTCATTTTCCATTTATTACACTTGACGTCCCACTGGGCGTGCCAAAAAATGTTGGCTTATTTTTCTTACGAAGGAAAATATCATAAATGCGAGCGTGCCAGCAAGGATTGAAAAATCCTTACAGATTAAATTCAAGCCAATTATCAAGCGATTGTGTTGACGGTTCTTTTGCCTCAACGAAGAGGACTTCAAATTTGCCAAGTGTAGCGAAAAGAAAAAGTAAAAGAAGAAAAAGGGACGGAGAAAGATGATTGAGTGAACAATCAAAGTAATAATTACTTACCTCTACTCCTATGCTTCGAAAAGAAAGTGCATAAAATGCTTCGAAATGGAAATGCTGAAAATAAATGCTTCGAAATATAAATCTATGTTAAGCTACTCCTAAGATAAGAAAAATGACAAGAAATATTGAAATCAATTGTCTTTGATTTATGTTCTGGATCCTTTACAATGTAGCCATTAATGGCTATTTATAGAAGAAAAAAATCAGCAATAACTACTTAGTAACTACCGATTTCTTCCATCTTCATTCTTGTCTTGCCATGTGTCATTCCACTCATCCACTTTGTCCTCCCACTCATCCACTTTGTCCTTCATATTCTCCATTATCTCTATAACTTCTTTTAACTTCCAAATGAATAAGAGGATGCCACGTATCCTGCAATTATATAATAAATAATAATAAAAATTGCAGATTTATGGTGCTAACAGTTATGTAAAATTTTTTGGTGTTTGTAACAATAATGTTAATTAAAAGACAAATGGCTGCCACCAATTGGCCTAAGTTCACCAAAGTCCATTTAAGGGAGGCTAAAGCTCGCTTGAAACGTTGATCTTCTTAGCCAAAGACTTTTGGATAGCGTTTTAAAAATGAAAAAAGGAAAATGTGAGTGACATGAGTTATATTTTATTTATTTATTTTCTTTTATTTTTAAATATTTTCTAAAATTCTTATATAAATTTGTGATCTAGACACTGGCTAAGATCAGTTTAAAATGATCTATTATTTCCAGGCAAGGGTGGGGTTCTATAAGAAAATATAAGGGGGAATTACACATAAATGAGGAGGCAAAAAAATATTTATAAAAAAGTAAATTTTTTTAAAATTTTAATTATTAATATTTATAATGTTTATCACTTTCTTATAAATAATTTTTTTTTCCCTTCCAATTGATATGTAATTCCCCCAAAATATAATTGTAAATTGTATTTTTTTTCTCCGTCACAAGGAAAATTCTATGGTACATACCTTTTGTTACGATCTTTGTATTATTAGTGATGAAATATTATGATATGAGTAAATTACAAATACACTCTATGAGATTTACTTAAAGTACAGATTGCCTCATGTGATTTAGAAAATTACAAATATCCCATTGCCAAAAATTTTTATTTAATAGAATTAACTAAAAAAATAAAATTTATAATTGTTCTCTTATACAATAATAAAATTACTTAAATTATTAATTGAAACATATTTTTAATATCATTAAAAACTGTTAATTGACTTTATGATTTATTAATAAAAATGGGCGATTTGTCATGAAATTAGAAATCTCAGGAGTAAGAATGTAATTTCCAAAACTATAGAAAGTGATTCATATTTTAATCAAATCTCAAGGGGTGTATTTGTAATTTATCCTTATGAAAGGATATTGATTATGACATTATTTTGGTTACAATGCTAGAGTTGTTTGGCTATACTTTAGTGATATTTGGTTATAACTCAATTTTATTTTATTTTTAATTATGACTCCCATAATATTTAATTATATTATTTGTGATAATCAAAATTTACAAATGCCGAACTTACATCCTAAAATGGTCTATTATTTCTATTCAAGCAGGAAATCTATAAGAAAATATAATTATAAATTGTACTTTTTTTTCTCCATCACAAACACAGCCTTGATTGGCCTATTATTACAGGAAATGTATAAGAAAATACAATTGCAAGTTTTTACTTTTTTTCCACCTCACATAGCTTTCTAGGTAAATTTCCAACACGCTCACTATGAATGACTTTTTTAAGTGTGAAATTTCCAAAATTTCTTTGCCGTAACGCAATTCAGCTTCAATGGGTCAAGGTCAAATCAATACTAACTTTATTACTATTTTGGTGTAGAGGGTCAGAAATTAAGTCTCAAATTAAGTATGGGCATAAGTATTGGGGTTGCCTCACAGAGGTGACCAGGAATGAAAAAGGAGTATGACCAAAGCCCGAGGGAAGTGGGTTAATAGTGGGCCGAAGCAGGTCCGACCTGCAAGGGGTCCAAATGGACTCCACAAAAGAAAATGCCCAAGTCAAGTTACAGAGGCAACACCTGCAGCGGTGAAGTTGCAGAAGGAACATGTGCAGCGGAAAAGTTGTTGAGGCACTTTGCCTCAGCACCGCCATTCCTAATATCTTCGGTCCCACCGCCATCTGAAGTTGCCGAGGGAAAGAGAAAGCCAACGCAACTAAGTTGCAGAGGCAACACTTGCGACGGCCAAGTTGCTGAGGTCAAGTTACAGAGGCACTTTGTCTCAGCACCGTCATTCCAAATATCTTCGGTGCCGTTTCCATTCCAAGTAATGTCGGTACCACAACTATCTAGAATTGCTGAGGAAATGAGGAAATCGAAGCAACTAAGTTGCGGAGGCATACTGTCGACGCTGCCATCTCTAATATCTTCAGTCCTGCCGTCTGAACTTGCTGCGGGAAATGACTACCGCAGCAACTAAGTTACAGAGGGGATACCCTGCCAAGGTGATAGTAGCCTTTGAGAGAGGCTTCCCTTTGCAAGTAGAGACTAATGCTTGGAGCTGATAGCAGGTCCCAAAGTATTACTAGCTTAGGGTTGATAGCAGGCCCCCTTCCTCAAAGTGCATTTAACTTGGTGCTGATGGCAGGTCCCAAAACTTACTGGTTAGAGCTGATAGCAGACCCAGAAATACCAGTTTACCGCAGTAATCCCGCGAAGATGGGAGCAGGGTAGCCCAAAAATAAGGGACTCCCTTTCCATTACCTAGGTCATGGACCTGCCTTGGTCGCATAGGCAGGACTAAGGAAGCCCACTTGGGCTTGGTACTAAGGCACAACATGACTGTTAGCAGGCTTGACTGTGGCCTTCGCCTTGGGAAGCTAGAGAGTTTGTGGTTAGGTGGCTAAGGATGGAGGCTCCGCTGAGGTGAGCACGAACATAGTCGATAG
Organism: Camellia sinensis; assembly: GCF_055761805.1. Taxonomy (NCBI): domain Eukaryota; kingdom Viridiplantae; phylum Streptophyta; class Magnoliopsida; order Ericales; family Theaceae; genus Camellia; species Camellia sinensis. The sequence goes on from NC_138968.1 coordinate 39,039,921, forward strand.
TAGACTAATGGAGTCCTGAGAATGTATGTACTGGCTAAATAGAACTGAGAAGGCAAGTGCAGCAACAAGGTTTACCGTTGCAAGTGCACTTGCTAAGCTTCAGGCTGAGAAGGCAAGTGCAGAGGCAAACACTCTCGCTACAACTGCACTTGCTAAGGCTCAAAAGAGAGTTGCTGTGTAAATACTCTCGTCGCAACTACACTTGCTGAGGCTCAAAAAAAGTAGTTGCGAAGACAAACAGATAGTACACAGTACATGTAGAGGGACACGTGGCACCTTCAGTCTAGTAGTTCAAGGCAGATTATTCCATGTGATCCTTTGGGACACATGTCTTCTCTCTATTTGGCCACTTGGTGTCCTCTTGGCACCAAGGAAAAGCCTATAAATAGGACCCATTTCCTAAGGTTCAAAAGAGAGGAATTTTGGAGATTTGGGGGAGATGCTGCCCATTTTGGCACTGCCATATACTTCTCCTTGAGCTACTAGCTTCACTCTCACCCAGCTACACACTCTCTAACTCCCATACAGTTGCTGGTACTCATTTTCCAACCACTTCCGTCATTATTGGACCATTAGCATAGTTTTGCCTCTCTAATTACCTCTCTAACCTTGAACCCCCTACATTTCTGGCGACTTCACTGGGGAGGCTGCTTTGTTGATGGTTCATACCTGCAGTGGCTTACACACTTCACTGGAAAAGATGGCAGAGATGAAGTTCAGCAACTCCCACGGCAGCAAGGCTCTTTTAATGGCGGAGCAGCACAAACGGAGGACCATGACCACAATGTTGTGATTGAGGTAGTTCAGTCACTCCAGGATATGCAGAGGGAGATCATGGCAGCTTTGCAAACTCTCACTGAGGCTATTATGGCCATGGCTTCTAGACCAACTCCAGTGTAAGCACCTCCGCTTGTAGTAGTCCTGTAACGCCCCGAAATAATCCAATATAAATTTAATACATCAATCTACGTCCACTAAATAATAATAACAATACTCCAATCTTTGCACCATTAATCAACAAGATTTATACAAAAGTCTCACATGCGAATTATAAATTCAATGATATAGAAATGCATGAAGCTATAGCATGTAGAGCATTATGTCCCAAAAATAATAAAATGCCCTCATAGGTGTACAATTTCCAAGGCTTAAGCCCAATTACACAAAAATGGCCTCTCAGACCCATACACGAATAGCCCTTGGCTAGCAAAATAAATCACAACAAAATAGAGTTATCTATTCTTCACAAAATATATACACGCACTCAACTTGGCGGGATCACCACATCTTTTCCTGTACCAAATCCTATAGGGGTGAGCACAAAGCCCATTAGAGAATCCTTACAAAGTATATACAGTTATGCAAATTTTCAATGTTAAATGCAAATGCCAATGTTTAAATGCAAATGCCAATGCAATACCATTTAAAGAGAATTTCATTTACATGCTCTTTTGAAAATCACCATGTTTTAATAATAACTTGGAATCTTAACAATTCCGAAAACTTCTAATTTTATTCAATAGGGGCGGTAAATACGACTCAGGTAATCTCTAGGTTGGTGTCTGCAAGTAGGCTCAACTAGCACTACCAAAAATCCCACTTTACCGGTTGCTAACCGAAAGGGAAGTGGTACCTCCTCCGTGCGTGTTTTCGGTCTTTCACTCTGGACACTCAGGCCAACTTAATCAGTTTCATCTACACCTCCTATCCGGACTTACCAACGTATTTACCCCAAAAAATTTCAATAATATCATTTCACATTATTCCTTTATCAAAGTAAATGATTTCAAATCTCAACTCAACACTTGCAACAATAGATACTAGAAATGTCAATACAACATGCCAAAGCTAAATAAAATCTTGTAATAATCAATTGAATAAGTATGCAATACCATAATTGTCCACTTTCAACATAATATCAACAATATACAATAATGATCAAATTTCCTTTTTCTTCCTGCAATGCTATTCCACAAATAACCCAAAGTTTGCTACCAATTATCTCTAATACAACAACATGTCCACAATCCGTGCACTTCTATCATTTTCATCATTTCAAACGATTGCAAAATTTAAACAACAATCTCCAATCTCAACAATTTTCATGAGTAGAGAAGCCCAACATCACTATATATATGCATTTGTAATTAAACAAGGAAAACCTCAGCTTTTTTTACTTATCATGGCACACCAACATGGGTCTATATATATATATATATATATATGTAATATCACCCATAAAACTTTTATCTTCTTTTATTCAAGAAACTCCCACAAAATTCTAGGTTTTCGTCTTTACCAACAACACACACACACACACACACACACCAAACACTTGAAAGGGGCCCTCAAGAACACATCATTTTCTTACCTAAAACACTTTCAACCCTCAAGATTCTATCTTAAAAGGATTTAAGATTTTTGAAACTCACTTTTGAAAATCTCTACATTTTGAGCCATAAAATCAAAACCAACATAATAGCTTTAAGAGATCCTTTAAATCAACATCAATAAGGCAAAACATGTATATATAACTCAAGGAGTCCCTACTTCAAGGTTTGATGAAGAAAAAGAGATGAAACCCTAGGAACCAAAGATGTCAAAGCCCAATCTTCATTGTACGCAATGAAGCTCTTGAGGTGCTCTTCCGCTTTGATGAAGGAACTAGGGTTAGAAATGCAATAGATCTTGAGAAATCAAGAACTCTAAGTGTTTTGGTGGATGAAATGTAGAGAGAAGGGAGAGAAGATAATTTTTTAGAGAGAGAGATGAGCCAAAAGTGATACAAACACAGCCCTAGAGAGAAAATAAAACAGGGATTCGGACTGCCCAGCGTCCCGCACGTGCGGCACGTGCCCCTGCATGTGCGGAGCCTCCTTTCCGTACGTGCGGCCTTCATCCCCGCACCTGCGACCATCCCCTTCTGCACTTAGCTCCACACTTGCATATATTGCCGTGTGCTGCCCCAAACTTCCTTTGAATTCTGTACGTGCGGCCTCACCTCCCGTACGTGTGGCCCCTCCCCCACACGTGCAGCCCTGTTTCTCTAGCCCAGAATTTTTCTCCGCTCAATTCTAGGCATTTCAGACCTGGTCTCGCACTCTCCAGAATAGGTGAAAATCAACATCGAACAAACAAGAATAAGAATTTACTCGAGGAATTACTTCTGAACACCACGAAGCTAAAGTTAAACAAAGTAAAATGGGGCGAATAAACCCCCGGTCATCATAAGTCCCAAACCTAGTGCCTAACTTGTTCCCTGAGGTTCGAGCTCCGATTCAGGTGCCTTTGGTAGTACTTCAAGCGAACGATACGGTCGCTGGTTCAGTTACCCAGGAGCAGACTAGACCATTCCAACCCACTCACTTTGTTACTCTAGCCAATGTACAAGCTATGCTCGAGTAAGAGCGAAGTAAGAAACAACTGCCATCTCTCCCAGACCCAGATGTGAAGCCTCCATACTCTCAGGAGATATTGACTATGCTATAGTGCCCAAGTTTATTAAGTTTGATGGAAAACAAGGTAATACCAGAGAACATGTAGTGAGGTTCATTGAAACTCTTGGCGTCCAAGGCAGTGACCACTCTCTGTGCCTTAGAGAGTTCTCCAAATCACTTACTAAAAGGGCCTACAGCTGGTATGTGAACTTGGCTCCCAACTTGTTCAAGAGTTGGGAGGAGATGGTGAACAAGTTCCATACGAAGTTCTTCAAATTTCAAGAGAAAGTTACAACCCTCACACTTGGGCGAGATGTCCAAAAAGAAGGCGAAGATATACTGGACAATGTTAAGCGGTTACAAGATAAGGCTATTCACTGTCATGAACCAGTGGATGAGGCTCACTTAGTCAGCATATGTGTGAAGGGTGCCACATGCGACTACAAAATTTTCTTAGTGAACCATAACCTGCTTACCTTTTTAGCCTTGATTGAGGCAGCTAAGAACCTCAGTACTACTGGTCCTTTGCACAGGTCTCGTGACAGCCATCGCTACTCTCGTAATAACAGATCTGAGGTAACCTCCATAGAAGGGCAAGCAGAGGCCTCGTCATCTCGGAAGAGAAAGAGTTATGAGGACAAAAATTCATATCCTTGCAGCCTTGAGAATGTTAAGGCCTTGGTTAAAGAATGGGTAGCTGATGGTGAACTTATTTTGCCTCCAGTTGATGTCCCTCCAACCAAGAAGGACAAAGAAAGCCTAGATTATTGTGTTTATCATAGAACCACCAAACATCCCGCTAGGGACTATTGGACTTTGAAAAGTATCTTCAAGAAGAAAGTTGATGCAAATAAGCTGAAGTTCAAAGATACCGGTAATCGTGATGTAAGGAAGGACCCCTATCCTAATCACAAGGAGAAGAGGAAGAATGTACACATGATTGGCTATCTTGGGCCTGTGCGCGATCAAGTGCACATGGCGTCCTACTATGATGAGTTAGAAGAAATCGCAACTGGCCAACTCCCTGAAATAGTACCTGCAGAGGCAAAATTCGTAGAAGATACTCATGCTCAGGCCTTGCAAAACTCTATTAAGTTTTGCACTTTCTTTGACCAGTTGGGGCTAAACTAAGTCGCCAGGTTGGAAGCAACAAAAGCCCTCATTAACATCTCTGAAGTGAACCATGATGAAGTTGCTGAGGCTGAGAAGTATGTACCTCGGCACATCCAGGAAGATTATAGGGCCATTACTTTTTCAAAAGCAAACAGAGCATACCCATTTCCTCATAATCGTCCTCTTTTTGTCACAACTTACATCAATGATGTAGAGTTCAAGCGTACTTTTCTTGATGGTGGGGCGTCCATAAACATTATCACTACTGACACCTTTTCAAAGGTTGTTATCCCAGAGTCCAGGATGGTTTGCCAACCCATCACTGTAACGGGTTTTGGTGATGACAAAAAAGTTACTAGGGGCCTGTTGTCGTGGACTTAGCAGTTGGCAATATCCGTTTCGTAACTAAGTTCCATGTGATTGAAGCGGACACAAATTACCATATGATACTTTGCAGAGCTTAGATACACCGATATGGGGCTATCCCGTCAAGTTATCACCTATGCGTGAAGGCAAAGTTGGGAAAGCACACAGTGACCATAAACGCGTCTGAAAAGCCATTTGGAGTGGAAGAGGCACACTATTCGGATGCAGTTTTCTTTACTAAGTTGCCCACATATGAAACTCTAAGAACTGGTAAAGTTGCAGGGGTAAAATTATCGAAGTGGGAAGACATTCGAGATGCAGAGGCTACTCCAGAAAGCAGTGCACAAAAAAAGAGCAGTAAATCCACAAGTCCTACGCCCAAGATTGTTAAAGTGCGCGAGGGCGGAAATATAGTTTACTACCTATGACGGTCTTGGGAGCCAGACTTTATACCTTGGGAGGATGGCCCCGAGACGAATAAATGTGATGGTGAGGAGTCCCAAGAAAGGTTGGTGGAGACGCCTGAGCCCATCTATGAATGCATACAAGATAGGCCCAAACCCCAACAAGAGGTACTTGCTGAGGTCAACCTCAGTGACTTACTTGGGCAGAGCAAGCCGGTGTTTATCAGTGATACAATGGCTCCAGCAGCTAAGGCAGAATTGATAACACTACTAAAGCAGTACAGTGATGTCTTTACTTGGACATATGACGAGATGCTTGGTCTTGACCCATCCCTTGTCAGTCATCATCTGGACACTTTTTCTAACTCTAAACCAATCAAGCAGCATGCTCGAAAGTATCACCCTGATCTTGAAGCAAAGATTAAGGTAAAGGTAGAAAAGTTGTAGAAGGCTAAGTTCATTAAGCCTATACAGTACCCAACTTGGCTAGCAAATATTGTGCCTGTGTAGAAGAAGAACAGTCAGATCAGGGTCTGCGTAGACTTTTGCGACTTGAATAAGGCCTGCCCGAAAGATGAGTTTCCTATTGCCCCATATTGACACACTTGTCGATTCTACTGCAGGCCATAAGATGTTCTCCTTCATGGATGGGTTTAGTGGTTATAACCAGATCAAAATGGCATCAGAAGATGTAGAAAAGACGGCTTTCAGAACGCCCTTGGGAAATTTTTTCTATACGGTGATGCCCTTTGGTTTAAAAAACGCGGGGGTAACATACCAACGGGCCATGACTGCAGTGTTCTATGACATGTTACATCATGAAGTAGAAGTATATGTAGATGATCTAGTGGTCAAATCTACTGAGGCATGTCGACACCTCTATGACTTGGAAAAAGTTTTTCAACGTTGCTGCAAATTCTGCCTAAAGGTGAACCCTCTCAAGTGTGCCTTCGGAGTTACCGCTGGAAAGTTCCTTGGCTTTCTTGTACACCAGCGGGGGATTGAAGTAGATTGGGATAAGATCAAGTCAATCATGGAGATGCCACCACCACACTCTCAAAAGGTCTTGAAGAAATTTCTAAGCAAAGTGTCATACCTGAGGAGGTTCATTCTAGCCATTGCTAAGATAATCTTTTCCTTTGGGACACTGCTGAAAGGGAATCACAAGTTTGAATGGTTGCAAAAACACCAACATGCGTTTGATATGGTGAAGAAAGCACTTACCTCTCAATTTACAATGATTGCCCCACAGCCCGAAAAGCCTCTAATACTGTACCTGACCTCTATTCCTCGGTCTATTGGAGCTCTACTTGCCCAAGACATAAATGGCCTTGAGAAACCAGCCTATTACATCAGTCGCAAAGTCAATGGTGCCGAGTCGCGATATACTCCAATTGAGAGGCATTGTTTAGCCTTAATCTTTACAGCGCAGAAGTTGCGCCACTACTTTTTGGTACACCTGATCCAGGTTCTGACCCGGAGTGATCCAGTCCGCTACTTGCTGAGCAAGCCCGCTCTGACTGGAAGAATGACAAGATGGCTCTTGGCTCTCACAGAATATGATATCACTTGTGTTACTTCCAAGGCTATAAAGAGCCAAGCATTTGTAGACTTACTGGCCCAGTTCCCATCTGGTGAACATGAACTTACAGAGGTACCTTTACCACGTGAGGTCCATGTCTCAGCAATTGCAATTGAGACTTATTGGGACTTAAAATTTGATGGAGCTTCCGGAGCTGGGAAAGGTGGAGCTGGTGTAACACTAACCAGTTAAGAAGGAGAGAAGTTTCATCTATCATATAAGTTTAACTTTGAGAGTTCAAACAACGAGGCTAAATATGAGGCGCTGATACTGGGTCTAATAGCTGCCCAAAAGAAAGGCCTCTGAAAGTTGAAAATTTGGGGTGACTCCAAGCTAGTTGTCTAGCAAACAATGGGTGGTTCGGCATTGAAGGAGCCTTTGTTGGCCCCATATCGCATCGTGGTTCAAAGGTTGCTCACTCAATTTGATGATGTCCAAATCCAGCATATCCCTCGAACACACAACTGTTTCCCTGACGCCTTGGCTACACTGGGGGCAAAGGTAGAGATACCAGATGATAGTATAGCCATCGTCATCAAGAAAAGAACAACACCAACAGTGCTAGCCAAAAAACATACAGAGCAAGATGCTAAGGGGTGGAAATTAGATATAATCCAACAGTTGAAAACTGGCCAGGGAACAATCAAACCAACAGGACTTGCATCATTTCTATTCCTCAGAAGAGAGTTGTATTTTCGCGGTCCCAACAACTTGCTAACAAGGTGCGTCTGTAGACAAGAAACAACTTATAGACTTAAGCAGATCCATGCTAAGTCCTATGGAGATGGAGATATCAGTCTATACTGACGAATACAGAGGCAAGGATATTACTAGCCAGAAATGGAGAAGGAAAGTACTGAGTTGCAAAGGCAATGTGCAAAGTGTCAATCCTATCCTAAGGAAGAGGAAGCCCATTTCTTAAGCAGTGAAGAATGGAGGCAACCGTATATCGACTACCTTGGAAAGGGCACACTGCTCGAGAACAAAGCCGATGCAATCAGAGTTAAGAGGCGAGCCTTCCACTTCTTCCTTGACCAAGGCAAGCTATACCAAAGAAGCTTCGAAAGGGAACTTTTAGCGTGCTTATCAAAAGATGAGGCAAATGAGGTGCTGAGGGAAGCCCACAAGACAGAGCATCAAGGGGGGCATCGATTATATGGACATCTCATTTACCTCAGCTACTACTGGCCGACAATGGAAGAAGATGCTAAAAACTTTGTGAGGAGATGCCAATTCTACCAGAAGTTTGGGAATTTGATACATGCATCGGCAGTTGAACTGCACATCATTATGACTCCTTACCCATTCCATACTTGGGCATTTGACCTGGTAGGTCCTATAGTGCAGCAATCCCAAGACTACAGATGGATACTTGCATTAATTGAAGTTAGCACCAAGTGGGTAGAGGCTATACCGATGAGAAAGGCAGACGAGGTAGGAGTAACCAACTTCATCAGAGAAAACATAATCTGCAGGTTTAGCATACCCAAAGTAATGCTATCTGATAATGAAACTCCTTTTATAAATCGCCATGTAGAAAGGCTGCTAGATACTTACAAGATCAAGCACCACAAGTCTAGCCCATACTACTCTCAAGGGAACGGACAAGCTGAGGCGACCAACAAAACCCTCATTCGAATACTAAGTAAAATGATAGACGAAGCAGGGGGCACATGGTCTGAACAACTCCCCGTAGCACTCTAGGCATATAGAACGTCAAAGAGAAAGCCAACTCAGGCAACCCCATTTTCCCTAGTATATGGGTCCGAAGCTGTGTTACCAGTTGAGTTGGCAGTACCCTCAGCAAGAATGGCTATGTTAGTACCCTTGGTTCCAGACAGCAGGAAGAATGACAAAGAGGCAGCTGAAGAAAGAAGAGATGAGGACTCGCGAACAATGGAAAAGTATCATCAATCCATAACCCATGCCTACAATCAATCTATTCAACACAAAAAGTTCAAGGGGGGGACTTAGTATGGAAAACAGTGGATGCAATCATGCGGGATAGCCAATTCCCAAGTTCTCACCCAAATGGGAAGGCCCTTACAAAGTTGCTGAGGCAAGCAGTAACGCGTACTACAAGTTGACAAGAATAGATGATGGGTTCAGAACTGGCCCTATCAACGCCAAGTATGTCAAAGAATATTTTCCTTATTTTCTTTCGAAAAAGAGTTATAAGTTAATACATCCAAAGCAAAGTGTAAAGAAAGGTCATACACTTGGTAAACTTGTTACTCTCATATACACTTAGTGTGAGGAAAGTTTTCCATACTTAGTGAATTTTTTATCGTTGTAATGATGAAGTTTTGTTCATGGCAAGAGTACCATTTATCTTTAGAAGCTATGTAAAAGCAATATAAGGAAAGCGATGAAATGAAACTCAAAAGTACTACCAAACATCCACACTTTTCATTAAAGTTAAACTTCGAAAACATGATTACAATGTTTGAAAAGAAGTTATGACACAGAAGAAGAAAAGAAAAGGTGCCGCAAGTGCAATGAAACAACAAAATAAAAAAAAAAAAGAAAATGGGGGAAATCATAACAGAGTTACATCAAATCAAATCAAACCCTTCAAAATGGAGTCCATTAGAGTCACATCTCGAGGCAGCTGGGCAACCAACACAGAATCCTTCTCTTTGAACTGAGCCAGGTTCTGCCGATGTTGTTCCAAGGCACCCTCACACTCTTTGATAGTCTCTTCCAATGACGCAATCATCACCACATTGTCTACATGCTCAAGGAAACCATTAATTGTCTCAAGCCTATCCCTCATCCATGATAGGTCCAAACCGTTCCTCTCAAAGCCGCTCAAGTTGGCCTCAGCATTTTCCACGAACTTGTTGGGAGTCGTCAGAATCTGCTTGGTAGCGAGGTCACGGATGAAACTGGCAAGTGACTCTAGCAACGCCATCTGTACTATAGATCCAGGAACATTAAAGGCAGTGAAGGTATTCGAATGCAGTGCCTGGATACGAGTAAGAGTGGGAGCAATTTCGGAAGAGACCTAGTAGCTTAGAAAGGATACTTTCTCTAAGGACTGAGGCAACTCTCTTACGTCGCCGCCAGCTTCAATCACTAGAGGGAGACTAGCAGAGCGACCAAAGGCCTGAGGGCGGCGCACTTCCCCTGAACATGACTGTTTAGCAGCATTAGAATGGGTAGATGGTGGCTGGCGACCAGGTGAACTGGCCTCGTAAGAAAAACCAAAGCTAAGCACCATCATGTCGCTCTAAAAAGAAGTCATGGGTAGTCTCCAACGTTCAGGTCTGGAACAGCAATGGTATCCATCCCAGTATAAAAATCTTGAGACACCCTAAGGTCAGCTGGCATCTCTGGAAAATGAGTGGGGTATAAGTCTGCCAGCTGTTCAAAGGTTACCGAAGTAATTGGGTCAGAGGTCCTAGCAGCAGTGGTAACAGTGTGGGCGGCTAAAGTGACAGCTACCTCTGCAAGTCGGTCCAAATTTAGAGGGGCCGCAATAAGAACAGTGGAAGCAACTGCTATACTGGTACTCTCCTCAGCCAATGGGACGTTTGGAAGTGGAGTCTGTTAAACCAATGAAGACCTCAGTGGCCTGGGAGGAACCACCAGATGTAGCTCCAAAGGGAGGTGGTGCAACTTTTAGCGGCTCTCTCATGCCGCGATCTTCCTTTGGGGTCTCAGGGACAAAGTCATCTCCGTTGATAGAGGAACGGTCGTAGTGCACAGAATTAGTGAGGTTTAGAGGCTCTAAACTCTCAATAACTATATCACCCGCTGCAACTTCCACAAAATAGGGAACTTGTACATTGTCTGCAGCATCCACAACTGGCTTAGCCTTAGCAACTGGCTCAGCCTCAATAGTTGGTTCGGCTCTAACACTTGGTTCATTTTCAACATCTAGAAGAACTGTCATGCGGGTCCTGAATCTTGTGACCATTGTAGCAATGTGAAGGTTGTCATCGTCGTCTGAACCTGAGGAAATACTGATGGTAGTAGAAGAACCTCCGGGGTTTGAAAGTAGTACGGTCAATGGACCCTAAAAAGGAAGAGGATTATGCGATTACTAAAGTAAATATAAAAAGCCCAAAGAAGTAATACAAAAATATTTTTGAAGTATGAATACCTTTCGAAGTCTCTTTCTACTTGGTGAGGCATATGCCTCAGTAACTAATGTCGCCGTTGCTGCTTGGGTTGCCCTCAGTCGGGAGCGGGTCATGCGTACTGTTGTGCTGACTTGAGAGAGAGTAATTTGCAAGGGTTGAACAGACATTGCCCCAGACGGGTGAGGCTTCTCCACGACAGGCAGGGATAAAAGCTTAAAGTGGCAGAATATACTGGATTGTTTCCCTCAGCCAGAAGGCAGACGAAGGGATAAGTCAGGCTGCGGGATAGGTTCCATCGCAGGGACAACCGGAGCGCTGTTGCAAAAATTGAAGAAATAATTGAGGTTGCAGTGCCAGAACAACTTGTTATTAGGAGTAAAGGCGCCCTTTCTCCCATGCGAATGAGGCTCCATGAAGCCTAAGCCCTCCATAAGTAGAGCGGTATAGTCATGGGCAAACCGCTAAAACTCTGGTGGAAATCAGTCTGAGGCTGAGGGGCATGTGAGATGCCCTGATCCATTCCGAACTGCCTAAGGACCTTGTCCGGTCGGTAAACGACATTGGACATGCCCTCTTCGTTCCACACGGGTAAAAATCCAAGGCGTATCATAGCAGCAATAAGGAGGGAGTTAGCCTGGACACTATCAAGAGAAAAATCAACGTGACGGGCCTCTGAAAAATAAAATGGCACAACAGAAATGTCTAGGAGAAGTTGAGTGAAAGGGCGGAACACACACTCCTCCATACAGTCAACGTAGTCTGCAAAGGGTCTATTGGTGCCAAGGCCAGACCATTGAGAGATACGAACCTCGTGACAAGTCGACCCTCTGCATCTAGAACAGGGCGGCCCTCCACATCAAAGACTTCATCGATGAAGAAGGGCTTATGCTCTTTAGGAATAGGACCCATGGCAAGGAACCTCTCATAGAAAAAAACAATCAGGAACTGAGTGTGTACGAAGCTCCACACATCATGGCGGTCCATAGATCGCTCCATGTCCAAATGAATGAGATCAAGACGAAAATATAGGTTCCCCAAGAAGAGAGGGGCCAGAGGAATTTGACTGCCGCTGCAGAGCTTGACAGCCAAAGGAAACACTAGGGAACTAATGCTTTCAACAGGGTTACTAGGTAAAACAAAAAATGAGATGAAATAACTGACGAAGGCGGCCAAGTACAAGTCACCGTGGTGACCCAGCCCAACTACGGAGTCGCGGTTCACCTTTGTGATGTCATCTACAACTGGTTGCAGGTCCTTGAAAAAACGCTTCAGCCAAGAAAGATAGATGGTTTTGTCCCTTTTAGGATTTTCCTGGAGCAATTCCCCAGTTCTAAGGTCATACCAGGAGCCAAACTTTCGCACCTCCCGAAAAGCGCTTTGGAGAGCAGTGACGGCAACTTGCTTCGCATGGGTCAGGGACGCTGGATCAAAGGAATGATCTTCATGGGTGCTCAGGCGCAGAAGGAAAGCAACATTTTCCAGAGTTGGGGTTATCTCCCCCTATGCCAAGGCAAAGGTGTGAGTGTCGCGGCTCTAGCGGGAGACAACCATATCAGTGTTGGTCTGCACCTTGCACACTGATAACTCCCTAGAAATCAAAATAGCATTGAAAAGATGAACACCACGCAAACGCTGCTCGAAACTGTCATTTGCAATGATGTCATCAACCCAAAGGGACCAATCTGCTAGAAGGCCCGAATAAGTGCAATAGTAGATGTAAGAATGTGGAAAGTTGCAGTGCTCCATGCAGAACCATAGCACAGAGACTGGGTTCACCATGTCTGCGTCATCCAAAGTAGTCTCCCCAAAAGGAAGTAGAGGCTCCTCTAGAGGAAGGGCATCAGGAATGAAGGAGTCAACTGCTTTCCAAAAGGGGTCAACTAACACACCAAAATATGGGGCCCTCCTTCACTCAGTAGGGAGTAGGGCAGCCCTATCGGGTAGAAACCTTGTGCTGGCCATAAGAGAGAGTAAAGAAAGGAAAAGAAAACTTTGGAAAGTGGGGACAAAGGAGAGAAGGAGACAAAAGGTGTGTTTGGGTAGAAATGGGAGACCAGTGGACCCAAGGGCATTATTTATAAAGGAGGAGGCAAAAGGCGCCAACACGTTTCCCAAGGCCCATTATGACCCGTTAGTCAAAGGGGGTACCTTTTCAGAGCGGACGCAACTTCTGACCCAACCAACGCAACTCTTGAGCTACTTGCTGACGTCATGCATGCGCGGGAAACCAAGAGCGTGTCCCCTACCGGCGGAGGGGGCAAAATGTAGAGGGTCAGAAATTAAGCCTCAAACTAAGTATGGACCTAAGCACTGGGGTCGCCCCAAAAAGGCAACCAAGAATGAAAAAAGAGCATTGCCAAAGCCCAAGGGAAGTGGGCCAACGGTGGGTCGAAACAGGTCCAACCTGCAAGGGGTCCAAATGGACTCCACGAAGGAAAATGCCCAAGTCAAGTTACAGAGGCAACACCTGCAGCAGTAAAGTTGTGGAGGGAACATGTACAGCAGGAAAGTTGTTGAGGCACTTTGCCTCAGCGCCGCCATTCATAATATCTTCGGTCCTGCCGCCATCTGAAGTTGCCGGGGGAAAAAGAAAGTCGACGCAACTAAGTTGTAGAGGCAACACTTACGACGACCAAGTTGCGGAGGCACTTTGTCTCAACGCCGCCATTCTAAGTATCTTCGGTGCCGCCTCCATTCCAAGTAATGTCGGTACCAAAACCATTTGGAGTTGTTGAGGAAAAGAAAAAACCGAAGCAACTAAGTTACAGAGGCAATACTTGCAGTGTCCAAGTTACGGAGGCATTCTGTCGGCGATGCCATCTCTAATATCTTCGGTCCTGTCGTATGAACTTCCCGCGGGAAATGACTACCACAGCAACTACTACCGCAACAACTAAGTTGCAGAAGGGATACCCTGCCAAGGTGATAGTAGCCTTTGAGAGAGGCTTTCCTCTGCAAGTAGAGGCTAATGCTTGGCGTTGATAGTAGGTCCCAAGGCATTACTAGCCTAGGGTTGATAGCAGGCCGCCTTCTCCAAAGTTCATTTAACTTGGCGCTAATAGCGGGCCCTAAAGCTTATTTGTTGAAGCTGATAATAGACCCAGAAATACCAGTTTACCGCGACAATCTCGCGAAGATGGGAGCAGGGTAGCTCGAACATAAGGGACTCCTTTTCCATTACCCAGGTCATGGATCTGCCTTAGTCGCACATGCAGGATTAATGAAGCCCCCTTGGGCTTGCAAGTGTACTTGCTGAGGTTCAGGCTGAGAAGGCAAGTGCAGAGGCAAACACTCTTGATGTAACTGCACTTGTTGAGGCTCAAAAGGGAGTTGCCGCACCAAACACTCCCGTCGCAACCACACTTGCTGAGGCTAAAAAAATGTAGTTACGGAGGCAAATAGATAGTACACAGTACATGCAGAGGGACACGTGGCACTTTCAGCCTGGTGGCTCAAGGCAGAATATTCATGTGATCCTCTAGGACACATGTCTTCTCTCTATTTGGCCACTTGGTGTCCTCTTGGCACCAAGGAAAAACCTATAAATAGGACCCATTTCCCAAGGTTCAAAAGAGAGGAATTTTGGGGATTTGGGGGAGATGCTGCCCATTTTGGCACTGTCATACACTTCTCCTTGAGCTACTTGCTTCACCCTCACCCAGCTACATACTCTCCAACTCCCATACAGTTGTTGCTACTCATTTTCCAGCCACTTCCACCATTATTGGATGATTAGCATAGTTTTGTCTCTCTAATCACCTCTCTAACCTTGAAACCCCCTACATTTGGTAGTTAAAATAAAAGAAAATTTAGTGAAAAATCACATTTTATGTATTTATGTCCTAATTAATTCATAAAATATTTGTATATTTTAAGAAGTTCTATTATTTTAAAAATTGGATTCACAAAATTTTAATTCTTATGTTCGAGATCTTTTATGGACAATTTTACTCTTTTAGATTTTTTTGAACCCTTAGGTAGCGTTTGGTAACGTTTACGTTTTTTGTTTATGTTTACAAAAATTTTATAAACAGATTTTTGTTTATTTTTAGAAAAACATACAAACATGTTTGGTTTGAACAAAATGTTTAAAAAAATTTAAAAACATAACCTAAAAAATATGTTTGTTTAGGCCTAAAATATTTATATTTATTTTTTTATTATTTATGACAATGTGATCATACACATTATAATTGGAAAAAAAATTATTTGAAAAAAAAATTTATTAGTCAAAATTTTAAATTTCTGTTTAAAAATCAACGTAAACTCATTTTTTGAGTTTACGTTTTTTCCTTAAATTTATAAACTGAGACAACCATATATAAAAAAAATTATCAAACAAGTTTTTATGACAATTTTTTAAAATTTTTGTAAATATAAACTGAAAACAAAATGGTTATCAAATAGGCCAACAACTTGATATGTGCTTATGATGTGCGCTAATTTGAACCATTTAAAACTTTTTGTATATTAAATTCTAAATTTTCATTTTTCATAAAATTTATATTTTTGAAATTTTTTTAATGAGATTTGTTAAACAAGATCTCATTTGAATATGTAATTATGTAAAATAAAAAAATTTAAATCTAACAGTGTAAATGTTCACACTGAAATTATAGTTATCATTCTAAAATGATTTCTTACATTCAATTTCGTATTTGTTCAAATTCAATTTCGATATTAAAATTCTACATTCTCTCAATTTTTATTGTGAATGTTAATATACCACACATTCAAAATACCATTCACATTTAAAATATAAATGTTCACAATGACAACTCATACAACATGAATGTTTAAACAACAATGATTGAGACCCTTTTCTCTTGGAAACTCCCACAACCCTCTTTGGATCTCAATCATTGATGGTATAGGTCCTACACATACATGAGTGAGTCCCACATATACACCAATGGTTGAGATCCAAAAAGGATTGTAAGAGTCTCCAAAAAAAAAAAAAGGAATTCTCAAACATTTTTCATATTCAAAATAGCATGACAACAAAAATATCCATAGATTTCGTGGCGTGAACATTTACAAAATCATAAATAAAAGTGAATGAAAATATTCACATGATTTTGACGAGAAAAATGCTTATGGATTCCATGATATGAGCATGTGCAGAAATCATAATACATTAATTTTAAAAAAATATAATTAATACAAAATAAGAACATGCTTAATAAATAAAAATAAAAATAAGTTGCCAAAAGCCAAACATCATACCAAGAGTACGATGTGATGATCATAACCTAAAATATTTTGCAAAGAAACACAAATCGTGTGTTTCAGTTACACATTCACACCCACCAAAATTCCACCTATGGTGTTTGATATTTTCACAATCGAAAATGGAGATTTCAATATAAAAATTATATGACTATTCACAATATGATATTCACATTCGGTATTTGTAAACCATTGCGGATTTGTAATTAGATGGTGTTTGTTTTGAGTGATTGAGTTCTAGACTAATAGTCTGTTGTTTAGTTTAAAATTTTTCACCAGACTATTAGTCCCTCCGGACTGTTAGTCCTAAATCTATTGGACTATTGTGTTCCGGGGGAGGGGGTGAGACACAAATAGAGAGATAAAAGGGGATATAAGATTAGGTGGTGAAATGACTATTTTGACTCTCTACTATTTAATTATGTATTATATTTAGTAAAATTCAATAAAATTTAAATGTCTTAATTTAAAAATAAAATAATTTTATTTGATTTTTATTGAGGTTTTATTTATTTAAAATTTTAAAGTAATTTTTTATAGATATTTTATTTTAAAATTTTGTTTATATTTTATTTAATTTCATTATTTAAATTTTAATAGATGTTTTATTTAATTTCATTATTTAATTATTATTATTTTTTAAAATAGATTTATTTAAAATTTTAATTAAAAAATAACATATGTTTTTATTGATATTTAATTTATTTAATTTTTAAAAAAAATAAATTTATTTAATTGTGTAAAAAGTAAAATAAAATAAATTTTTATTTAATCTAGTTAAAAATAATTAAAATATTAAAGATATGTTTAATATTGCTATTACTTAGTAAATAATTGAAAATAATAAAATAGTCATTTGAACATTTATTATTCTCATAATATCCTAAACAAACATATAGTTCATATTCTATCTAAAAAAATAGTCATTTTCTGACATCTAATCCCATGACTAAACAAACATTAGATATAAATCCAATCCAACCAAATAGTCCAGAGACATGTGGAGAATGGACGACAATTTTCAACGATTTTAACACTCAAATAAAATTGAATTCAATTATCAACGAAGATTTAGAGATTTAGAAGACAATTTTCATATTGTGAATAAAGTCTTTGAATCAACTAAGATGGGCCTCACACTCCTATTCGAACAAGAGTATTTTGGTAACTATGCCATCTATGAGATTTATTGAAACATACAAAAATAATTTAAACATATTGGAACACAAGCAATAGAAAAGAAATTTATGAAAAAATGCCCATTTTTTCATAAATTTTGGTTAAAAAGCCAAGTTCCAACAAACATAGCCATAGTTTTCCTTTAAATTTACATTGTAGTGCCCATGCAAAACTCTTTGTAG